>NC_064617.1:72245154-72548184 GCF_023898315.1 Schistocerca nitens
CGCATTGTGTTAGTCGATGAATTGGTAGCAAAATTTGATCATCAAGGGCTATAGCGTAAAATCTCTCCTCCTGTCACAACTGCAGTAGAGGGGTGTAAAATGTGTTTCTGTGAAACACATTCGAATCAGCGGAATCAGATAGCCCCACGTTTAGGAGAGGGGCAGCAACGTGTATTTGCAACCGTGGCTACAGAAGCGTATCTACTTGTAGACACTTGTCCTAGATTCAGTATTTATTTTACTGCGGCGGCACATAGACGTTTAGCCACACGTTGCGCTAAGCTATGTGGGAACAACGACGTCTAGTACGAACCACTCCCAATAGTGTCGCTGTCGGCGTTGCTTGCAGTACCTACGACTGCTCCACGCTTAAGCGGCGCCTTACGCCTGACATAGGCTGTCGCACAGTGTGCAGCCCGAGACATTTTAATGTCTACGGCGTAAGTGACAATTCGGCCGCGGGTTTAGCAACCTGGCAAGTCCGCCGTTGCACAACGACCGCGTCGCGGTCCACAGTAGAGCAGCGGGCAGGCGGCGTCGTGTCAGCCGGCGCCAGAAGCTGCCAGGTCGAAACTACATTCCGATCAGCTCGTAAACAGCCGGCAACGCGTGCCCGCCGGCTGCACCTGTTTGGTCGCCGCACGCGCGTACTGAGGGATTCCGGAGTGACGCAACGCGGCTTTCGAGACACGCTGCCAAATGGCACCAGTTGGCTGTAAAGCGGCTAGTTTACATCCTGCAAACTCAGCACTGAGTTACGAAAGTCACTCGGAAAGTAAACACTATTCCCCCGAGCAAAAAGTTTTATTGACGGTTTTAAAACGAATATAAGACCTATTTTTTTATGTTAAGGAAAGTGACCAGATCATGTGCTGGTAAATTGAGAGAAATAAACCATGTAGGTACAAGAATGAAATTTTCACTCTACAGCGGAGTGTGCGCTGATATGAAACTTCCTGGCAGATTAAAACTGTGTGCCGGACCGAGACTCGAACTCGGGACCATTGCCTTTCGCGGGCAAGTGCTCTACCGAGCTACCCAAGCACGACTCACGCCCCGTCCTCACAGCTTTAATTCCGCCAGTACCTCGTCTCCTACCTTCCAAACTTCACAGAAGCTCTTCTGCTCCGGGTAGAGGACTTGCCCGAGAAAGTCAAGGGTCCCCAGTTCGAGTCTCGGTCCGGCACACAGTTTTAATCTGCCAGGAAGTTTCATGTAGGTACACCTTACAAACTACATGTAGTAATTCTAAATTTAAAACTGAAAGCTACGGGAGTGTTTCTGTATTTTGATTAACGCGATGGCTTTAGCAAAGGATTCTCACGCACAGGTGCCACATTCACAGTTAAAAGAATAATCTAGGAAATAAGTAAACCCAATTGTGAAACACAGTTCGCATTCATGTGTGAGACGCCCGCTAAACCCGCTGGGCAGAACAGGTAATAAGATTGCGAAATGGGCCAAGGGTTGAGGTCAGTTTCTGCTTCTAATCGTCATTTATTGTAATTTAATAACCTTTACAACCAAAACAGCACATAGCCGACTCTTTACCGAATGCAACTCAATCATGGCTAAAGGCCTCCAACAAGAAATCTTAACAAGATAAAAATCCAATTAAGATAGAAATAAAATAATTTATAGAAGCAACATATGCCAGGTGCAATACCAATGGCTGAAGGCCACAATTTGTAAGTAGGACGTTTAGGTTTTTATGTTGGTAACGCCACGTAGCGTTCTGTATGAAAATCACTGGCTGTGCTGTGTGCAGTCTGTGGCTGGTTGGCATTGTTGGAATATTCGCCATTATCGAAATGGCAGTTGGATGTGAACAGAGCGTAGCGTTGCGCATTTGGAGGTGAGCTGCCAGCAGTGGTGGATGTGGGGGAGAGAGATGGCAGAATTTTGAGAGCAGACGATCTGGCCGTCTGTCCATCAGGAAGAGTGAATTTGTAATATTGGATATCATGAACTGATATATACAGGGCTATTACAAATGATTGAAGCGATTTCATAAATTCACTGTAGCTCCATTCATTGACATATGATCACGACACACTACAGATACGTAGAAAAACTCATAAAGTTTTGTTCGGCTGAAGCCGCACTTCAGGTTTCTGCCGCCAGAGCGCTCGAGAGCGCAGTGAGACAAAATGGCGACAGGATCCGAGAAAGCGTATGTCGTGCTTGAAATGCACTCACATCAGTCAGTCATAACAGTGCAACGACACTTCAGGACGAAGTTCAACAAAGATCCACCAAGTGCTAGCTCCATTCGGCGATGGTATGCGCAGTTTAAAGCTTCTGGATGCCTCTGTAAGGGGAAATCAACGGGTCGGCCTGCAGTGAGCGAAGAAACGGTTGAACGCGTGCGGGCAAGTTTCACGCGTAGCCCGCGGAAGTCGACGAATAAAGCAAGCAGGGAGCTAAACGTACCACAGCCGACGATTTGGAAAATCTTACGGAAAAGGCTATAGCAGAAGCCTTACTGTTTACAATTGCTACAAGCCCTGACACCTGATGACAAAGTCAAACGCTTTGAATTTTCGGCGCAGTTGCAACAGCTCATGGAAGAGGATGCGTTCAGTGCGAAACTTGTTTTCAGTGATGAAGCAACATTTTTTCTTAATGGTGAAGTGAACAGACACAATGTGCGAATCTGGGCGGTAGAGAATCCTCACGCATTCGTGCAGCAAATTCGCAATTCACCAAAAGTTAACGTGTTTTGTGCAATCTCACGGTTTAAAGTTTATGGCCCCTTTTTCATCTGCGAAAAAAACGTTACAGGACACATGTATCTGGACATGCTGGAAAATTGGCTCATGCCACAACTGGAGACCGACAGCGCCGACTTCATCTTTCAACAGGATGGTGCTCCACCGCACTTCCATCATGATGTTCGGCATTTCTTAAACAGGAGATTGGAAAACCGATGGATCGGTCGTGGTGGAGATCATGATCAGCAATTCATGTCATGGCCTCCACGCTCTCCCGACTTACCCCCATGTGATTTCTTCCTGTGGGGTAATGTGAAAGATTCAGTGTTTAAACCTCCTCTACCACGAAACGTGCCAGAACTGCGAGCTCGCATCAACGATGCTTTCGAACTCATTGATGGGGACATGCTGCGCTGAGTGTGGGAGGAACTTGATTATCGGCTTGATGTCTGCCGAATCACTAAAGGGGCACATATCGAACATTTGTGAATGCCTAAAAAAACTTTTTAAGTTTTTGTATGTGTGTGCAAAGCATTGTGAAAATATCTCAAATAATAAAGTTATTGTAGAGCTGTGAAATCGCTTCAATCATTTGTAATAACCCTGTATATATATGATGACTTTCGAACATTATTAAGGTAAGTACATTGTTTGTTCTCCATCAAAATCTTTCATTTGCTGACTATGCCTATCAGTAGTTAGTGCCTTCAGTAGTTAGAATCTTTTATTTAGCTGGCAGTAGTGGCGCTCGCTATATTGCAGTAGTTCGAGTAACGAAGATTTTTGTGAGGTAAGTGATTCAGGAAAGGTATAGGTTATTGTTAGTCAGGGCCATTCTTTTGTAGGGATTTTTGAAAGTCAGATTGCGTTGAACTAAAAATATTGTGTGTCAGTTTAGTGTTGATCAGAATAGGTAAAGAGCGAAATGTCTGAGTACGTTCAGTTCTGCTCAGCTGTTTGAAAATCAAATAATGTAAGAGGTTTATCAGCACAGTCATTCATAAATTTTTCTAAGGGGACGTTTCAAATTAAACTTCAAAATTTTAAAATATATTACCACAAGTTTTAAAGGCAGAAGGCTGCAGTGTTTAATCCCAAAAGATAAATTTAAAAATTAATTTTGCAAAATTTTAAGAAAACAAAACAAATAACCATAAGTCTAAAATTTAAAATAGCTGACAACAGGTAATTAAACACGGATGGGACTCAGAAGGCCTCCAGGGAGGTCGGTCTGCCCTCGTTCACTTAGGTGAGACAGGTGGTGAGCCCAACTATGCTTGATCTGTCGGAACCCAACCAGGGGACAGCCACGGACAGACCGACACAACGATTTGCTTCCCGTCAATCAGTTCATGAGAACCCCAACCGGCAATGTTACAAACGTGATAATCGACAATGGACTATGTATTAGCTATCAAAATTACACACCATGTTGGACAGCGACAACAGGTGAGAAAAGGACGCTGCCTGAAATTACGTTAGTGGCCAGGGCAGGTAACCGGGACACTAACGGCCACAAGGCAGAAAATTCCGCTGGTACACTTGAATTTGAAACACGGTAACTGGTAACTTCATTCAAAAGAACACTGCTTCAATTTACGTCAGTGCCCAGGGCAAGTAACCAGAAGACTAATGGCCACAAGACAGAAAATTCCACTGGTACACTCAAATCGTAGTCGACCAAAATAGTTAATTGCGTAGCATGGCGGCTAAATCTCAGCAGTACAACCACTCGGTGTTGCTCACCGGAAAACCTCCCCAACAGCAAACCACCGAAGCGAACCACCACAACATGAACAGGCGTGGCTTGGGTAGTTGAAACCACTACTCAACTTTGACGTCCTGGGTCGGTGAACCACGAAGCTCGAAGCGATCGGACAGCTCCAAACACGCTCCCACTGCGCAGGGACTGCCAGCGGCCCCAGCCGACTGCACCTCGCGGAGATAACTTCCCTCGTCCGCAAAACAACCGACCGACTGACTCCAGACCCCCAGACGGCGCAAATATCGACACACATCACTGCTGTCACACGTAGAAGGAAGAAGAACCACGACGTGAGCGCGACAAGGGCGGAAAACCAAACACAAATAGCGAAGTTCACGAAAACGCGTAGTTTGGAGAGAGCACGGCTCAATGGGGTTCTGAAATATCGTATAAGCACGTGTACGGCGTACGGCGTATGTACAGGGTGTTTCAAAAATGACCGGTATATTTGAAACGGCAATAAAAACTAAACGAGCAGCGATAGAAATACACCGTTTGTTGCAATATGCTTGGGACAACAGTACATTTTCAGGCGGACAAACTTTCGAAATTACAGTAGTTACAATTTTCAACAACAGATGGCGCTGCAAGTGATGTGAAAGATATAGAAGACAACGCAGTCTGTGGGTGCGCCATTCTGTACGTCGTCTTTCTGCTGTAAGCGTGTGCTGTTCACAACGTGCAAGTGTGCTGTAGACAACATGGTTTATTCCTTAGAACAGAGGATTTTTCTGGTGTTGGAATTCCACCGCCTAGAACACAGTGTTGTTGCAACAAGACGAAGTTTTCAACGGAGGTTTAATGTAACCAAAGGACCGAAAAGCGATACAATAAAGGATCTGTTTGAAAAATTTCAACGGACTGGGAACGTGACGGATGAACGTGCTGGAAAGGTAGGGCGACCGCGTACGGCAACCACAGAGGGCAACGCGCAGCTAGTGCAGCAGGTGATGCAACAGCGGCCTCGGGTTTCCGTTCGCCGTGTTGCAGCTGCGGTCCAAATGACGCCAACGTCCCCGTATCGTCTCACGTGCCAGAGTTTACACCTCTATCCATACAAAATTCAAACGCGGCAACCCCTCAGCGCCGCTACCATTGCTGCACGAGAGACATTCGCTAACGATATAGTGCACAGGATTGATGACGGCGATATGCATGTGGGCAGCATTTGGTTTACTGACGAAGCTTATTTTTACCTGGACGGCTTCGTCAATAAACAGAACTGGCGCATATGGGGAACCGAAAAGCCCCATGTTGCAGTCCCATCGTCCCTGCATCCTCAAAAAGTACTGGTCTGGGCCGCCATGTCTTCCAAAGGAATCATTGGCCCATTTTTCAGATCCGAAACGATTTCTGCATCACGCTATCTGGACATTCTTCGTGAATTTGTGGCGGTACAAACTGCCTTAGACGACACTGCGAACACCTCGTGGTTTATGCATCGTGTGATTGCTTTGGGCTATCCGAAACATACAGGAGGCGGCGTGGATTGGCCTCCCTATTCGCCAGACATGAACCCCTGTGACTTCTTTCTGTGGGGACACTTGAAAGACCAGGTGTACCGCCAGAATCCAGAAACAATTGAACAGCTGAAGCAGTACATCTCATCTGCATGTGAAGCCATTCCGCCAGACACGTTGTCAAAGGTTTCGGGTAATTTCATTCAGAGACTACGCTATATTATTGCTACGCATGGTGGATATGTGGAAAATATCGTACTATAGAGTTTCCCAGACCGCAGCGCCATCTGTTGTTGAAAATTGTAACTACTGTAATTTCTAAAGTTTGTCTGCCTGAAAATGTACTGTTGTCCCAAGCATATTGCAACAAACGGTGTATTTCTATCGCTGCTCGTTTAGTTTTTATTGCCGTTTCAAATATACCGGTCATTTTTGAAACACCCTGTAGGTCCCGCCTTTACGCCGAAACCGTATTTTTTTTTTTTTTTTTTTTTTTTGCCCAAACATGCTTCGGCACATCAGCGGGTTTTGTTTATTGATGATTGTAAGAAATGAACAAATTTTAGGTTTAACTGATCTAACAAAGTGAGGCCTAAAGAAAGTTTTTGTTGATTTTGCTTCTTATCGTTATTTTACATTCTATGGTTTTGCAGGTCCATATGTGTGGTGCCCTGCACTGATAGCTTGTCGTCTGCATACCAAACGATGTAAATGTGAATTGGTTTTCCGATGGTAACCTATCAGTGCAGGTCACCATACAGATGGACCTGCAAAACCAAATAATGTAAAATCACGCCAAGAAGCAAACTTTATTTAGGCCTCACTTTGTTAGACCAGTTACAACCTAAAATATCTTCACTTCTTACAGTTATCAAAACTAAAGCCTCTGATGATTGTACAGAGGCACCGAAAGATGTTTCGGCAAAAACAAAAATACTGTTTTTGCATAAAGGTGGAACTTACTTAATTTAACTGCAAACACCGAAAGAAAAGCTGAATATCCAAAAGGTGAGAGTTTTAGTTTTAAGTAAAAATGAAATTCGAGGGGAAGTCAGTAAGAAAGATACACATGTCTTCCCTGGCTAAAAGCACTGCGCAAAAAGTGTGGTGGATTCTCGGCAGAGAGGAAATGTTCTGGGTTTCTTGCAGACACAGTTCCGTTTCGATACGGTTAACAGGTGCACCAGAGCCTGCGAGTGAAATGGCGCAATAATAAGAGTCTCATCAGAAACACTCCTAAATTGCACACAGGCTGACAGTGAAAGCCTGACGGCATACAGACCACATACGGCATCCAACCGTAGTGAAACGGTGCCAACAATTCGAATTCGACCCAGGCCACAGACTCGTGACTGAAGCTGAC
This sequence comes from Schistocerca nitens, assembly GCF_023898315.1. NCBI lineage: Eukaryota > Metazoa > Arthropoda > Insecta > Orthoptera > Acrididae > Schistocerca > Schistocerca nitens. Next base: position 72,252,457 of record NC_064617.1, read on the forward strand.
CGGGAGAAAGGCCATCGTCGCCGACATCGACCACAGACGACACCGTCTGGGCAGTGGACGAACTGGTTCAGAGCAGTGGTAGATTTTCCAACAATGAGGACCATCACACAGCCGTTGTCGACAGGCTCCGTGACCGAACAAGCGGCTTTCTACCGTCGAGGAATATTTTTAAAATGTATTGCTTTCCATTGCCTGCCCGTACATCCATCTTAGCAATGGAAAGATCATACGATAGTGTGCTTCGACAATTCAGAATATTCATTAGTCAAGCCGTACTCTGGTGCGAAGTTACGTAGGCTTAGACTTGACGTGTGACGCCGTGCAGGCTATTTTCGTGTCAGTTATGACGATACGAAGATAAACACATCACAACACCCGGTCCCCGAGCGGAGAGTCTCCGAATCGGCCGGGAATAAAACTCCGGCCCCTTCGGTTAGCAACCTGCTGCCCAGACTCCGCAGCTACCTAGGCGGCCAGTCGATGGACTAGAAGACCGCGGTTCCTGTTTACAGAGACTTGGTAACTGCTGCAAGATATCGAGTCACGTGTCTGTGTCACTCTGAAGTGCAGTGTAGCATTCAGTAAAATCAAACACTACTGGCCATTAAAATTGGTACACCAAGAAGAAATGCAGATCATAAACGAGTATTCATTGGACAAATACATTATACTAGAACTAACATGTGATTACATTTTAACGCAATTTGGGTGCATAGATCGTGAGAAATCAGTACCCAGAACAACCACCTCTGGCCGTAATAACGGCTTTCATACGCCTGGGCATTGAGTCAAACAGAGCTTGGATGGTGTGTACATCTACAGCTGCCCATGCAGCTTCAACACGATACCACAGTTCATCAAGAGTAGTGACTAAGGTATTGTGACGAGCCAGTTGCTCGGCCACCATTGACCAGACGTTTTCAATTGGTGAGAGATCAACAGAATGTGCTGGCCAGGGCAGCAGTCGTACATTTTCTGTATCCAGAAAGGCCCGTACAGGACCTGCAACATGCGGTCGTGCATTATCGTGCTGAAATGTAGGGTTTCGGAGGGATAGAATGAAGGGTAGAGCCACAGGTCGTAACACATCTGAAATGTAACGTCCACTGTTGAAAGTGCCGTCAATGCGAACAAGAGCTGACTGAGACGTGTAACCAATTTTACGCGGCCAGTAAACAAGTCACCTTTTTCCAACCTATCTGCTAAGGACCCTATACAGCAAAGCTACAGCATGATTTTAGACAGTCCCTTTGTATCTTGTAACTGTTCGTTAGTATCTGCCCCACCCTCCCTTCAGCTCGTCTCCTACCTTCCAAACTTTACGGAAGCTCTCCTGCGAACCTTTCAGAACTAGCACTCCTGCGGAGACATAGCTTTAGCCACAGCCTGGGGGATGTTTCCAGAATGAGATTTTTTCTGTAAAGTTTGGAAGGTAGGAGACAAGGTACTGGCAGAAGTAAAGCTGTGAGGAACGGGCGTGAGTCGTGCTTGGGTAGCTCAGATGATAGCCGGCACGGTAGCTCAGCGTGTTCGGTCAGAGTTACGTAACCTCTGTAATAAAAAAAAAAAAACTGAGTTAATCGATTATCAACGAACTTCATCGGATGTCTTACGACGTCCGCCCCGAGCAAAAGATGGTAGAGCACTTTCCCGCGAAAGGCAAAGGTCCCGAGCTCGAGTCTCGGTCGGGCACACAGTTTTAATCTGCTAGGAAGTTTCATATCTGCGCACATTCCGCTACAGAGTGAAAATCTCATTCTGGATTATTCATATACTTGTTTTGTAAATAGCACCGCCTTTTTGATAAAGCAAAAAGGGGCCTTTATTTACAAAACAAGTATTTCTGTGTTTGCTACAGAGGATGGCCACTCAAACAAACTTGGTATTTTGCAACGGATTTCAGGCTCCTCTGTGATAAGGCAACAGATTTTTCTGATAGGAAAAAAAATGCTCCCACCAAGTAAGAGCCTGAATAAAGCGCAGCTTCTCATTTACGACTACGTTTGGTGGGTTCAAGAAAACGTGTTTAAAACACAGAACTTTAACCTTAAGCCCAAAGGAAACAAATACTTAACATGTACTGGAATGTTAGCAATAAGTGCAAAATAATCGTACGCCGACATATGCATCCTACCATAAAGTTACGATGGTCATTTCAGAAGTTCTGCCCACAGTAAACTAGAATTGAAGAAAGTAAGTCATTTTACACAATACTTTTTCCGGTCTTCCATATAATCTCCATTGTTGCTCAAGACAGCTTCTCAAAGTTTTGGCAACTTCTGTATTCCGTATAGGGCACCTTCATTGTTGAGCTGTCTGATTGTTCGGGTCAGCTCCTTAGAAGCTTCATCAACTGCATCATAGCGTTTTCCGCGGAGTTGTCCATTCAATTTGGAGAACAAATCAAAGTCAGATGGGTTCCTACCAGGACCATGGTGGGTGCGGAAGTATTTCCAATCCACATTTGTCGAGTGTTTTTCACAGTGGTAGTGCGGTCTTGATTTATCGTGCAAAATGAGGACACCAGCTGCAGATATGTCAGGCCTTTGACGGATTTTTGGACGCAAAACATTTTACAGAAACAGCTTGTAGTACGCACCTGTTACAGACTTTCCCCAGGCCATTCTATTTGTAGCTATGACTCGATTCATGTCATACGTAAAGATCATCATCGGTTTCACCTTTGACTGTTGATGACGGAACTGGAAGGGAAACTAAAAAAAAAAAATTATACATATACGGAGTGTAAAAAAGACTACGATTTTAGAGTTTTTAGAGGAGATAAAAAGAAACACTTTTTAATGTGAGAAGAATGTCACAGGTACATCTTATTCCGGTGGGGGTACATAAAAGTTTTGACGTCAATGATGTTCAGAGAAGTTATTCAAGCTACAGTACAATAAATATCGTTTTAGTGATGTTGCTAAAAATTTCCAGACACATTAATGTACAACTGGCACATGAGAATTAATGATTGTCTAACGCTCCCAAATAATGGATGCAGCTTCAGCCAAACGGGCAAACAACTTTATTGTACTGTCTATCGGTGTCTTGTACGCCCATCTCCCTTCACAGAAACGAATGGATGTTATAGAAACATCTTTAAAACACTATTCATAGGACGTCAGTTACAATACCGTCTCTGTGCATTACTAGCTTCAAAACCTTCTTGGACTCATAACGGGGAACAGAATTATCTGCAACATTTTTGTCACATAGCAAATGAGCTTCTTTTTATCCCCTCTGAGTAAAATAAAATTTAGTGTATGTAATTTTTTGTAGCCTGTATACAGAATTCATAAAAAAAAATAGCTTACACAGGCGCTTTTAGTGAAACTGTATTATCAGGATGGGGAATGTGCTAGTTTAGCATTACGATCCTATCGCCATAGGAAGGCGATTCGAACGGGTAAAGGTCCGTTGACAAATGTAGCTGTGGCGAGAATGATTTGGAAGTTCGAAGCCACGGGTTGTTTAGACGATAGACCCCGTATTGGCGTAATACTGCTGAGACAGTTCAGGAAGAAATGGAGACTGTAGCGGGTTCGTCTATGCACGGGGAAGTCAGCGCTCGTGCAATCGCACGTCGCACCGGCATTCCATACACTACTGTTTGGTTGGCACTGAGGCGTACCCTCCGATGCTATCCGTACAAAATCCATCGGCAGCATGAACTGTTACCTGGCGATTTAGTGAAGCGGAAGGCATTTGCGATGTGGGCGTTTCAAAAGATGGCGGAAGATGACGATTGGTTGAGTAACGTGTTGTGGACCAACGAAGCTCATTTCACGCTCCGTGGGTCTGTCAACGCCCACAACTGCAGAATCTGGGCTACCGAAAATCCTAGAACTGTCATGGAAACTCCATTGCACGACGAGAAACTCACGGTATGGGTTGGATTTACCACATCTACCGTTATCGGGCCTTTCTTCTTCGAGGAAATGCGTGATTCTGGTTTTGTAATTGGTACCGTGAAGGGTGAGAGGTACGCGGATATTTTACAGAATCACATCATCCCCAGCCTGGCTGATAAACACCTGCTGGAACGTACGATGTTTATGCAGGACAGCGCTCCACCCCATATTGCTAGACGCGTGAAAGATCTCTTGCCCGCGTCGTTTGGTGATGATCGTGTGCTCAGCCGCCACTTTCGTCATGCTTGGCCTCCCAGGTCCCCAGACCTCAGTCCGTGCAATTATTGGCTTTGGGGTTACCTGAAGTCGCAAGTGTATCGTGATCAACCGACATCTCTAGGGATGCTGAAAGACAGCATCACTCCGGACATGCTTTACAGTGCTGTTCACAACATTATTCCTCGACTACAGCTATTGTTGATGAATGATGGTGGACATATTGAGCATTTCCTGTAAAGAATGCATGGGGGCTTAATTAAAAAAAATGCAAATAATTTTATTTATTTATTTATTTATTTATTTATTTATTTTTTGCTTTAGTAGCTGTCTGTTCGGTTACGAAGTCTCGTAACGGTTGGCCCTGACTAGTATTATTACGCAATCTGACTGCATGGAACAACAACAATGAATGAAATGAAAATTTTGGTTAACACAATTAATTAATTAAGTCCCCAGCAACTATAAAACCTACGAAACCAAAGCACAAGTGTAACTGTTCTGTGTGTGGAAGTATGACTCAACGTACGCATCTGGCACGGTTCTTCTTCAACAACACAAGAAATTTTAAATATCATTTATACTGAATTAATTAAAGAAAATAGAAATATCATAATTACTCAAGAAAACCAGAATTACACTCTAATACAAGAACACAAGCCAGATGCTTTGTTGACTGAACCTGTAATGACGCATTATTCAGGACATTGAAATAATGAGAAAGAAAAGAAAAGTAGTTTGTTACCTTAATTTATATTGATGAAAAGCACTCTAGACATTACAATCTCTCCACACCGACTCGCTACTATCACATCTCAACAAGAACTTTTCAGTATCACATCTCAGCAAGCACTGCCTACTAGCTCATCTCAACAAACACTCCTCACTACGACATCTCAGAACTGACTACCACGAGTTCTCCCAAAGCACTGCCCGCTACGAGTTCTCAATAATCACTGCCAGTGGAGGCGGCGGAACAATGCTCTCTAGCGCGATCTCTGGCGCTGTGGCTCAGTGTAGCCACCTTTCATATGCCCTTCCTCCACGGCTAGAATTTGATGGTATTTTTGCCAGCATTGGTGGTGAAAATACCACCAAATTCGTCAAAAAAATACAGACAAAAATAAAAGATAATATTAATACGTAAATATCATATAACTAGATAAAATTTTGGCTTTGCACTGACCTTTCAATAACCTAATATATAAAATACAGTAAGCAATACAAATTCTTTCATACATGTGACTTTACATAACAGTTTACACAAGTATTATGTGGTTAAACAGTTCAATCAATAGCGTCAGCAATGACGAATATGTGCAGGTAAGAGTCTCATAACTTTTCACAAACAGTAATACACAAAAAATCAGTTTATACAAATATTCACATAAACGCTTTCCATAGCCCAAGAAACAAGTAGTTGACAGTTCCAGCAGTAGCACCCAGCAATGGTCAACAGGTGCAAATACCAACAAGTGACATTTTTGCAGTAGAAACAGTCCATCAGTGGCACCCAGTAATGTTGAGTAGGTGCAGACACCAACAAGTAACATCATTTCAGTATAAGCAGTTCCATTAGTGGCACCAGCAATGTTGAACAGGTGCAGACACCCACAAGTTACATCTTTTCAGTAGAAGCAGTCCATCAGTGGCACCCAGCAATGTTGAGCAGGTGCAGACACCAACAAGTAACACCATTTCAGTAGAAGCAGTCCATCAGTGGCACTCAGCAATGTTGAGCAGGTGCAGACATCAACAGGTGACATCTTTTCAGTAGAAGCAGTCCATCAGTGGCACCCAGCAATGTTGAGCAGGTGCAGACAGCAACAGGTGACATCTTTTCAGTAGAAACAGTCCATCAGTGGCACCCAGCAATGTCGAACAGGTGCTGACCGCAGTCCATAATATTCACTTTCACTAATCACACTGTTCATCAGCAGAAATTAAACATGACTAAATGTCACACATCATGTTGAAAAGTACAGCACCATCACTAATCAGACAGTTCAGGCATGAACAATAGTTTGAATACACATACAATGCTTTTACACTAAACATACAAATCATAACAAACACACAAATGATATCAGATAATTGTCCTATTAACTATTACAATACACAAATAGCAGTAAACCTATAATATTTATGGGTGTCAGTGCAAGCCACAACAAACAAGTAAAATAATATTTAGGAGATAGGTTGGGATCACTTCTCTGGGATTATAAAAGGAAAACACACAAAACACACTCACTCATCTTTCATCCACATTAGTGCTACTGTGTAATTGAATAGTGTTAACTGTGTAAATGCAATTCTGTCAAAATTTTATGTTCATCATGTGTATCAAGTAGTAGTGGCAGCAATGTATAACAGTCAATAATAGTTAGTCAACGTCATAGTCATCATGTCAAGACCAATGTTTGCCAAGCCAGATCAAAATGTACGGTTGCTGAACAACTGTCAGTGAGCCAAGATATGCAAATACTTCCTCTCTTCAAAAAAAGTATATACTGCTTAGTGATTTAACAAAGTGTGTGTGTAGACAATCTTCCTTCTACTTAAGTGTTCTAGCCTGCCATCTTTATCCTCCTTGTTCCATATAGACCAACAAAAAATATGCTCCTCACTTACTTCACCTCTTATCCACCAAAACTCCAATAATCATCAGCATCACATAATCTCAATACTTCAATAATACCTCTTCAATACGTCGATCATCAATATCATTTACCTTACCTCTTGTCCACGAAAACTCCAATAATCATCAACTTCACATAATCTCAATACTTCAATCATACCTCTTCAATACGTCGATATATATAAACCTCATTGCCAATATCATTTCACTTCCATAACAACTCCTTCCTCTAGTCAGTCTCCTCGAACAAGTGCAGACAAAATCCTAATGCAAACCTCAATTCATCATCTCATACAATCCGAAGACATAATGTCAACACACAACCTCTCGTGTAATCCATCTGATCCAAATCTGCTACTTATTATAAATTATAAGATACATTATGTTTACCTTGTCCATCATTAAATAAAAGAAATGCGTACATGACCTCTAACAGACTTAGTTCGAATAACTCTCAGTAATTAATTACGATTACGGAGTGTGAATGATCATAACATTTCACAGTGTGTACACCACTTCAAGAATCATGGCAGAAGCAAACATGTGGAGTATTTCTTGTGTCAAGTGTCACTTCCTATTTCAATTGCTCACGAAGAATGCAGTGTAATAACTGGCAATGGTCTAAACCTAGTGTTGGTATGTCACGTCGTTAGCTTCCTTCCTATTAGCATAAATTTATACAGCTTCCTAAAAACCTCCAGCTCATGTGACTTCTATGCAGTTTCTTGTACCAATGTCGTTCGTAGAATTATAGCAGTTCATTTTCTTATCTTAAAAATATAAGGCACTGAGCGTAAGCAAAACATGCAATAGCGCGTAAATATACCAGTAGAGAACAGAATGTCAACAAGTGGATGTAGCACAATCCCTACAACGAGGCTATGCCAAGCGAACAATCTATAATTAATACCATAGTGTGACCTAAACTCTATGTTTGTACACAGTATATCAGCATTTCTATATACCAACTTATAGTTATGACAACAAAACAGAAGTGTGTAAATATGCAATCCATACGCACAGCAGCAAACATATATCTTACGTAATAAACAAGTCATTAGTATCATTCAGCATAAGCAAATAAATGTTCATATGTAATCTTAATAAGTAAACATGAAGGCGCAAGCAGATAAATCACAAAGTGTAACCTACATACCTAACTACAGTCAGCACAATTAATCAGGTGACAATTATAATTTAAATAAATAAGCACAGCAGGCACATAATAGAAAAATATGACATCAGTGAAAAAGCAGTGCAGCCAAGCGATGCATAATATATGCAAGTAATAACACTGTTCATTAATAAAACATTGTCAAATCAGTAAATGTACGCAAGCACGTCGCTTCACAAGTAAATTCATAGAACATAAAATTTAGCACAAAGTATAAATCACGTAATCGCGAGCAGCAAATTACGTCCTAAGTACGTACCTAAGTGGAAATATGTTACCTGAAAAATAAACTCAATTAATCGTTACCTTTTTGGTTTTTTACTTCTTTTTTTTTTGAAATTACATTCTTCCTGAAATTTTCTCCATAGCAAGTCCTCTTAACGTCGGACACACACAGAATTTACCTGAAGGTCTTAAATATTTTATACAACCGTATCCTGAAAAATACTGAACGTTAATAACATAATTCATCAAGTCACTATAGCTTATACTGAATTTAATCGGAGAAATTAGACTGTGTATTTGTTTACGGCTGTCAGTGCATTCACACTGAGCACTCGATCAGCTGTAGGCGCGTGACGTAGGAAGTAATTGTTTGCGGTCAACGACTGCCTTGTGCGGCGCGCAGACTTCACTGTTGCTTTGAGTATGTGCCGCCGCCAAAACACAGCGCGGTATCCTTGTATTCTCTGCATGTTTACATGTAGCTGTTAGTTTCTCTAAAGTATGTCATTCCACAAAAATTTTAACATTAGATATGTGATGTATTCCCTTAGAGCGGCGAGATTTAAGAGTATCTACTTCAACAGTGTTATCATGAATAATTTTGCGAATTCTATATGGACCGTTATAAAGCAGAAAAAATTTGCGACACAAGCCTTTTCCTTTATGAGACAAACGATGAGACTTAATTAACACCTTTTGACCAACTGACAAAATTTTTAAACGACCAGGACGTTTAGCTGATTTCTCTCTTCTAGCAGCCGCAGACGCAATATTTCGTAGAGCCAGGTTGACAACTTCAGAATGCCGCAGTTTCCGTGAAGGCGGAAAAGGAACGATTTCAGAAATGCGATTTGTTGGTACTTTGTTTTTTTAATATCAATAGAGGCGGTAAAGAAGTTGAGTCATTAGGAAGTTCATTCAGAATGTTTTGAAAAATATGAAGATACTGATCCCAAGTTCTGTGATTCTGATGACAATAAAGACGACACAATTTATTAATTTCTTTCATCCATCTTTCTGAAGCGTTAGACTGAGGGTGAAAAAGTGAAATGAAAATTGGTTTAATCTTCCGACGCCGTAGAGTACGAAGCCAAATTTTAGAGCGAAACTGTGATCCATTATCTGATATAACCTTATCAACATGACCCACTTCTTTAAGAAACTGTTTGATGAAAGCGTTAGATACTGAACGAGCTGTTGCTTTGCGTAAAGGTGTAAAACACACATATTTTGATGTCAATTCCACTGCTACGAAAATGTACGCAAAACCATTAGTAGAACGAACCACTGGACCGAACAAATCGACTGCAGCCATGTCCTTTAATTTCGCTGGAATGATAGGAAATAACGGTGCTCTGTGAGAAATCGTTGGCGGCTTAGCCTATTAACATAATTTGCATAAACGAGGTGTGGCCAAATTATCCAATCTAACAAAGCGTCTAAGAAAATTACAGACACCAAGGAAACTACGAACATCACGTTTTGTGGAAGGAACAGCGTAATTACGAATAGCGTCTAGTTTTTCTGGATCAGGAAGAATACCGTCTGTAGAAATAATGTGACCGAGAAATTTCACCTGAGAACGACCAAATTCAGATTTTTCTAAGTTCACTGTAATGCCAACTCGTGCAAAAATACGTAATAATGAATCCAAAATTTTGTTGTGCTCACTCCAAGAACGTTTAGCAACAAGAATACCGTCAACATATGAAGTAACATTGTCACGAAGATAAACAGGCAAAATTTCATTTAAGCTACGAATGAATGCTGCAGAAAATATAGTAAGTCCAAACGGTAATTTCCGAAATCTCTTTTGGGTAAAACAGTCAAATCCGGTTATTTTTTTACCTATTGTCTAGATAGATGGATAGTAGAAGAATTGTTTTTTATAGATGCAAAGAATAGTGAAAGAGTAGGCAGCGGTGCAGAAAACTAAAAGGGAAATAGCACCACTACAGCTCGGGGCCCTGTGATCGCTACGGCACATATTCCCTTAGTGTAGTGAATCCCCTGAGGACTTTAATAGCCGCACATAATTTCCAGTTTGTGACTTTGTGGCCAATTTGGTGGGAGTGCGTACATAAATTGATCTAACCATGAACATGGATGTATGTCATTCTTAGAATTACGAAAGATCTGAAATTTCCGGACAGTCAAAAAGTGTTTATAGTCAAAGTTTTCGCCTCGTGGCGACAAAGACCTACCGCGTCTGTCCCAGTCCCAATGTCGATTATTGTCAAGTTCGCGCGCCTGGCGCTCTCTTGTTGCATCCCATAAATGAAATAAATTATTTTCTTCAAAGCCCTTTGCTATCTGTGATTCCAAATTTCTTCTGCTGTCTTTTCCTACGATTTCGCCTTCAATATGTTTGACTTGCTTTCGTAATGCCTCAAATTCCCTTTTAACGCGAACATTAAATTTTCCCTGAATTTCAACATGCTTATTTATGTTCTGGTACTCTTCAGTTTCCGCAAATGGCGATGGAGCTGTATCATCCGAATATCTGTCCCCATGTAAACTAAGATTTGTCAATTTATCAGAAATCTCCTCAACTCTTTCCGATAAGTCAGCTATTTTTTCTTTCTGTTTACTTACGTCTTCCGTAAGTGTCGCGACTCGGGTTTCAGTGTTGACACATTTGGTAGTTAACTGTTCATATTGTTGTGTTAGATTATTTATTCTGTCATTTGGTACGGATTCCTCGATTCTCTCAAATATTCTTCCTTATCGTGTGCACGTTGTAAATTTAACTCTGAAAATTTTTGTACTATCACGCGATCTCTTTCTTCCTCTTCTCTATCCTGTTCCCTTTGTCTAATCTCTACTGCAATTAATCTATTATTGTGAGCATTCAAAATCGGTTGTACTTCCTCTCTAATCTCTTTCTTTAATTCATCTTTCATGTTTTTGAAACATGTCCCTATTCGCGAATCTAACCGTGTTTCCATTGTTTTTAATTCAGATCCTAACTGTGATCCCAGTGAGTCAAAACGTGTTTCCATTGTTCCCATATCAGTTTTAATTGTTCCTATATCAGTTTTAATTTTAGATCGCAAAGTTCCCATCTCTGTTTTAAATTCAGATCCTAACCGTGTTTCCATTGTTCCCATCCGTGTTTCCATTGCTCCCATTTGTGATCCCAGATTTAATATTGCACCCATCAACTGCTCCATAATAGCCGGTTCGAAATTCTTTTCGCCCCTAACATTTCCCGCGAAACCAACTTCTTTCGTCATAGCTGTAAAGCTATCTGTGTTCTATACTATTCCAGAAACTTCTGTCGTTAATCTCGAATTCTGAAAATTTTCTGATTGAGAAAAATTTTGAAATGGTTCCGGACTATTTTCCCGACTTATTAAATTGTTTTCCACTTCATTATTCATGATACTATTTTCCTCTGTTGGCGAGTTCGCCATGTTAACAATTTCGTCATTCTGACTATTCATTATTTTTGCCTTTTTCATTGATCGCGTAAACATTTACAAAACATACAAAACTCGTCACTATATGAAAATTACACACAATGACACTTTATCTCCAACAATACCATTCACACGAAATGTTTCCCTCAAACACGATTAACGAACAATTCCTAACTGCACTAAATTGTCAAACCCGTATACAAGATAACAAAATTAAATTTTGCAAAATAAAAATACCATTAGAAGAATGACAATTACCGAATCTACACATGCAAAATAGACTACAATTACTAAACTACAAATTACTACAACAATCCTACTGTCTACTATTTCTACAATCAGAAGAATTCCAAGGGACGATCCGAAGCAGCGGTCGCCACGTGCATGGGGGCTCAATTAAAATAGAATTCAAATAATTTTTTTTAATTTTTTGCTTTAGTAGCTGTCTGTTCGGTTACGAAGTCTCGTAACGGTTGGCCCTGACTAGTATTGTTACGCAATCTGACTGCATGGAACAACAACAATGAATGAAATGAAAATTTTGGTTAACACAATTAATTAATTAAGTCCCCAGCAACTATAAAACCTACGAAACCAAAGCACAAGTGTAACTGTTCTGTGTGTGGAAGTATGACTCAACGTACGCATCTGGCACGGTTCTTCTTCAACAACACAAGAAATTTTAAATATCATTTATACTGAATTAATTAAAGAAAATAGAAATACCATAATTACTCAAGAAAACCAGAATTACACTCTAATACAAGAACACAAGCCAGATGCTTTGTTGACTGAACCTGTAATGACGCATTATTCAGGACATTGAAATAATGAGAAAGAAAAGAAAAGTAGTTTGTTACCTTAATTTATATTGATGAAAAGCACTCTAGACATTACAATCTCTCCACACCGACTCGCTACTATCACATCTCAACAAGAACTTTTCAGTATCACATCTCAGCAAGCACTGCCTACTAGCTCATCTCAACAAACACTCCTCACTACGACATCTCAGAACTGACTACCACGAGTTCTCCCAAAGCACTGCCCACTACGAGTTCTCAATAATCATTGCCAGTGGAGGCGGCGGAACAATGCTCTCTAGCGCGATCTCTGGCGCTGTGGCTCAGTGTAGCCACCTTTCAAGAACATCATCTTTCCTTTGTCTTACTTTGTTATTGTAATTATTGCTATTCCGATCAGGTGAAGCGCCATCTGTCGGACATTTTTGAACTTTTGTATTTTTTTTGGTTCTAATAAAACCCCATGTCATTCCAAGCATGTGTGTCAATTTGTACCTCTCTATCATCATTATTTTGTGATTTATTCAGTTTTCAAATTTATACTGACTTTTTGATCACCCGGTAGGCTTACAGTTTTGAAATCAATCACAAGTATACTTCATTGTGACTGACTGGAGAGGAAATATAAAGGGAAAAATAGTTTTCAATTTCCATAGTAAAGTAAGATGAAGATATTGTATTACAGAAGCAGTCGTTTTGACTGTTCAGAGATGTCATTATACCCTCCCAAAGATCTAAACAACCATGCATGAGCAGCGGAGGGGGTCAGACAGCCGGTCAGTTCCAGTCATTCCACCAGGAAGGAGGTACACAGCTCGTGTTGTCTGTAGTTCAACCATGCCTAGACGGTCAATACCGCGGTTCGATCGCGTCCGCATTGTTACTTTGTGCCAGGAAGGGCTCTCAACAAGGGAAGTGTCCAGGCGTCTCGGAGTGAACCAAAGCGATGTTGTTCGGACATGGAAGAGATACAGAGCAACTGGAACTGTCGATGACATGCCTCGTTCAGGCCGCCCAAGGGCTACTACTGCAGTGGATGACCGCTACCTACGTATTATGGCTCCGCCAACAAGTTGAATAATGCTTTCCGTGCAGTCATAGGGCGTCGACTCAAACTGTGCGCGAGTTAAGACTCAAACTGTGCGCAATAGACTACATGATGTGAACTTCACTCCCGACGTCGAAGGCGTGGTCCATCTTTGCAAGCATAACACCATGAAGCGCGGTACAGATGGGCCCAACAACATGCCGAAGAGGCCGCTCAGGATCAGCATCATGTTCTCTTCACAGACGAGTGACGCATATGCCTTCAACCAGACATCATCGGAGACGTGTTCGGAGGCAACCCGGTCACGCTGACGCCTTATACACACTGTCCACCGAGTGCAGCAAGGTGGAGATTCCTGCTGTTTTGCGATGGCATTATGGGGGCCGACGTACGCCGCTGGTGGTCATGGAAGGTGCCGCAACGATACGTGAATGCGATTCTCCGACCGATAGTGCAACCATATCGGCAGCATATTGTCGACGCATTCGTCTTCATGGACGACATTCGCGCCCCCATCGTGCACAGCTTGTGAATGACTTCCTTTAGGATAATGACATCATTCGACTAGAGTGGCCAGCATGTTCTCCAGACATGAACCCTATCGAACATTCCTGAGAAGGATTGAAAAGGGCTGTTTATGGAGGACGTGACCCACCAACCACTCCTAGGGACCTACGCCGAATCGCCTTTGAGGAGTGGGACAATATGGACTAATAGTGCCTTTATGAACTTGTGGATAGTATACGACGATGAATACAGGCATGCATCAATGCAAGAGGACGTGCTACTGGGTATTAGAGGTAAAGGTGTGGACAGTAACCGGACCACCACCTCTGAAGGTCTCTCGCTGTATGGTGGTATAACATGAAATGTGTGGTTTTATGAGGAATAAGAAGGGCGAAAATAATGTTTATGTTGTACTCTATTCCAATTTTCTGTAGATGTTCCGGAACTCTCGGAGCCGAGGTGATGCAAAACGTCTTTTTTGTGTGTGTACATAATGGATGTACGAATACAGGTTGCAGACACATAGTTGACGACATACGGAAATTTGGGACTGGTCCTGAGTCCTGCACGGATAGCCAAATGGTAAGGCGGCCGCTCGCTATAAGCAGGAAATTCGGTTTCGAGTACCGGTCCGGCACAAATTTTCATTGTCGTCATTCCATTCTACAGCTGATGGTTGTCCATATTCGCAACGGGGAATGAATTGAAAGTGTGAATTTCAGTTTAGTATCCAAACTAACTACTAAAATAAACATCTACAACACGAACTTTTCTACGATAAATAACTTCCCAACATGCTAACACATTTTGTGTAAACTTCAGTGAGGGACTGCAATGAAATACTTAAATAACTAATTGAACGGAATTTTGGTTAAAAAACTATAATTTACTTACACTTGCAATACATCCACTAATATTTTACCCGTATGATACTATTATTCACATTTTTTTGTATTGTTCCAGTAAATGAGGGAATGAATGCTACAAGTATGTAAAGTATGAGTGGTCGAAATTGTTAATAACTAAGTGCGAGCGATGATACAAATCAGATTGTGAAACCTTGCTCTGTGCTACGTACACGGAGGACTGTGATTACTGTAAAGTAGGTAGTTTTCGGTGCTTTAGTAACGTAATGTTTACTTTGATCCTTCCGACGAGAGGAGATGACGTATTTACTATTTCATTTGCTTTGTTTGGAATTTATTAATTTCAGTCTTGTGTAAACTGATTCCGGAAACGGGATTGTTAAGAAACTGGAGTCAACGACTTGTATGTGTTGAAGTAGGAAACTATTCGGTTATCGTTTCATTCTAAGCGTCAGAGAAGAGATCTTTTGCACCCTTTGGTCCTGGCAAATGATTTCGCGTGTTCGTCTATGTTCTACGGGTGTGTGTGACCAGCTCTAGTGATGGGAGATGGTGAAGGGGGGGGGGGGGGGCTCCAATCATATCCCTTAAGACTGTGCTAAATTCGCTTTATGGAGACGCGGATTGATTCGTAACAGGTTGCGATTAGTCGTGGATAACGTCTACGGAATTTTTCAGTTCATTTTGTGATAACTGGGACATTCTTTCGATGGGTATAAAGTCCACTTGGTGTGCTGTGCAGTCATAATCGAGAACTGTACTGAAACGTGATGAACTGTATAGTACCCGAGCGAGCATTCAGAAACATTAAATGTTCTGTGTATTTACAAACTGCTCATCAGCTGATAACAACTGCCAGCTCTAATGTTTACGTAGCTACTACAGAAAGAGAGTGCTGTAAGTATGAAAGAATCTGCGCCAACTATGATTATTTTCGCACTTTGATTCCTGGAATTATGTGCTGATGGGGACATAGTGATTTGTGTACCAAAGATGGAAATACAGCACAAATATTTTATTCGAAAATTTTTTATTTAATAGTTACAGCTATTTTAGAACACGGAACTAGAGGTTATGTAATGATCGCATGGTTAGAACTGACATCAAAAATCGATATAATTGCGGAAAATACGTATAAATTGACGGAATATACACCGAACTGCGGGGAAATTGAGGAAGTACATGCGTGTCTTCTGGCTGGCGCAGAACAATTTGTACATGGGAACACAGAATTTCACGAATTAAATACAAAATTTTAAGTGAATTACCTGTAAAAAAGTATAGCATTAGTGAAATTAGCGCAGCGGTACTCTTTGGCTTTCTATAAATCCAACACTATCAAAATAGCGCTGTGCGGAACGTTCTCAAAAACATCATGAAAAACTGATAAGCTACAAGTGGTAAATTCTGTAGATTAATTATTCATATGTTCTTGAATTTTGTAAATATTTTTACGTATATTTCTGTAACTGATATTCTTGTAAAGCTATTTCGCTCTTTGTATTTGTAACATGTTTTATATGTTCCTATTTTATATGTTCCTATCCGTAAGACTTCGTAAGTTGCACTCGTCCCATTCCTATCTGAAATGGCCTTCGCCATAAACTCGAGTGAAGGAAGGTGGAAGATATGTAAGGTGGTCAGGTCATTTTGGTTTTTGTATGTTATCGAAGTGCACGTCAGCAAGAAAACAAGTTACATTACTGTTAAAGAATGCTCGGACTAGTCATGGCACAGTCTTTGACTCTGTGGTAGGTTATGGACGTATTATGTAGTGCTTTGTTAACTTGTGATTGTATCTGTGGGATGAAAAAAGATAGATTGTAAAGGACAGCAAGGGCGAATAAGACGTATATATGAGAATGCGAATAGAATCTAAGTTTTGAATAATGTTATTACTTTTTGAAGAGCAGAAGTTTGAGGTAAGTCTGCAGCACTGCGCAGCTAGTTTGGAAGAATAATTATTATCAGCTAGTTAACTGGCTCAGAGATGAGAGAAAGACCACCCCACTTCCCTGAGTCATGCATTAACGTATTAACTGATTTAGCTGTTTGATTTTTATAAAAATCCTCTCTTAGTATTGTACGCTTTTTAAATCATTTTTCCCTTTGTTAAGCAGAATATTGTTGAGTCCTATGTTATGAGTGAAGATCACGTAAAGTTTTACTCTGTGTTTTCGAATACAGACTTCATTCTATAATTGTTGCCTTGAAATATCATTTCATAGGAATAGCTACTCTTCCCATCCCAGTGTTAAACGTTAGGTATTACTACATTCTACCATACGGTATGAATCAGTTTGAGCATAGTGTGGAAATTTTATTTAGAAGCAGAAATGCAGCTTAGCCACTGCCTGCTTGCTGTTTGCTATTATGCTTTCGAGAAATCTGAAACAATGTTGTGAAGACGCAGAGTAAGTGGAAATTTTTATTAGAGCCAAATAATTGTTTTACTTGCGCTGTTAATATAAGACAAGTTGCATTCAAATTAGTTACAGTTCAGTTCAAATTAGGTTCTGTTTAGTCAAAAGTTAGCACAAATGTTGGATAACAGTTTGTGGGAACATAGTTCTGCCAATACGTGGACTTCTATAGAGTGGGAGGCAAAGTTGGGCTAAATTTCAGACAGAAACGAATATAGTGGGGATGTTACAAAGTTATTTGGAATATATTTTTAACTCTTCAGGTACCGAATTTTGCGGTTCCTGAAATGCTATATATATTTTAGAATTATACAAATACCAAAGGTTTTTATTAGTATTGCAACAATATCCTGTG
This sequence comes from Schistocerca nitens, assembly GCF_023898315.1. Lineage (NCBI taxonomy): Eukaryota > Metazoa > Arthropoda > Insecta > Orthoptera > Acrididae > Schistocerca > Schistocerca nitens. The sequence continues at coordinate 72,270,048 of NC_064617.1, forward strand.
GCCACAACAGGCATCCGTGGCGAATGGAAGTCAGAATGAGGAGCCTCATAGGAGACTTGCTGGTCCTTAATGAAAATACGTGCAAAATTATTATCATTGATGTCGAGTGCCAAGAAGCGCTACCAACCAGTGACATAGGTAACACGGTGTCTGCAAAGTTAAGACCCCCTTTCGCTGACTTCACTACTGACACTTCTTTTTATTTTTAGCGACGTACGTGTTTCGTTCAGACGAACTGACTCCATTAAATATTAATATTTGTATTGCCATCGTCGTACACCTTATTCTTACGCCTTTCCGACCTGTCTTTTGCGAATGACAGAAAAGTAACTACTGCTGTATAAATATTGGTTCGCATGAGACATGGTTTGTACCATTTCCTTTTAGCATTATCTGAAGGCTTTTTAGATGTGTGTAGACCTTCAAAAACAGATAATGACTGGGTTAGTAATTCTAAGTAGGCTGTTTAGGTTTTTATATTGGTAACGCCACATAGCGCTCTGTATGAAAATCACTGGATGTGCTGTGTGCAGTCTGTGGCTGGTTGGCATTGCTGAAAAATTGTCTATTGTAGTGTTGGGTAGTTGGCTGTTAACAGCGCGTAGCGTTGCGCAGTTGGAGGTGAGCCGCCAGCAGTGGTGGATGTGGGGAGAGAGATGGCGGAGTTTGGAGAGCGGATGATCTGGACGTGTGTCCATCAGAGAGAGTAAATTTGTAAGACTGGATGTCATGAACTGATATATATATATATATATATATATATATATATATATATATATATATATATATATATGTGTGTGTGTGTGTGTGTGTGTGTGTGTGTGTCTTTGGAACATTATTAAAGTAAATACATTGTTTGTTCCCCACCAAAATCTTTCATTTGCTAACTATGTCTATCAGTAGTTAGTGACTTCAGTAGTTAGAATCTTTTATCTAGCTGGCAGTAGTGGCGTTCGCTGTATTGCAGTAGTTCGAGTAACGAAGATTTTTGTGAGGTAAGTGATTTGTGAAAGGTATAGGTTAATGTTAGTCAGGGCCATTCTTTTGTAGGAATTATTGAAAGTCAGATGGCGTTGCGCTAAAAATATTGTGTGTCAGTTTAGTGTTGATCAGAATAGGTGAAGAGCGAAATGTCTGAGTACGTTCAGTTCTGCTCAGCTGTTTGAAAATCAAATAATGTAAGAGGTTTTTCAACACAGTAATTCATTAATTTTTCTAAGGGGACGTTTCATACGTCGACCCTTAGCCGACGATACCGCACTGGAATCTTCTGATTGTTTCTTGTAGTTTGTGTAATTAGTGTAGCTATTGTTTATTGCTAGCGCGTAATTATAGGAAGAATTTCCTTTGTAGTTGTAGTTTATCGTTGTTGTACAGTAAAACAGTTGTGGCATGCATCTAGATTTGCTCCAAGTATTTCGCAGCTGCGCTTGCAATTAACGAGATATTACTTTCAATGCTATGTTAATGTGTTTTCTTATTTTGCTCTTCAAATTGTGCTTTTCTGTGTTATTCTGTGAAATATTGTGACAATAATGGCGTGTGAAAAACGTAATACTAGGCTCCAAAGTAAACTGAGAAATGACAGTGAAGACGAAAGCAGTATGTTAGCGCCGCAGAGTAATGAATTAACTAATGTTCAAAGTAGTAATTTGGTAATTGTGCATAGGGAAATGGAGCGGGCTGCAAATAATGGTGTAGACAATGAAACAATTAGTGAACAGGGAAGCATTATTGATCGATCGGTCGGCAACAGCTCGCCTCAGGAATCCGAAATGACAGGACACAATCTCGCAGATACTGTAGATTCAGGTTTTGGATCCTCACCGTTTTCTCAAATAAGTTAAGACACATTTTCTGCATGTCAAAATGTGAATGTTGCCTGTGCAAATACACTGCCGAAAAGCACTGAGGTACATGTTTCAGACACCAGTGTATTGTTATTACAATTAACACAACAAATGGGACAAAAGCTTCAAAAGTTAGACACAATGGAACAAAATCAGAGTCAAACACAGCAAAAGCTTCAAAAGTTAGACACAATGGAACAAAATCTTCAGAAGTTAGACACAACGCTTGAACAAACACGTGAAGATTTAACTACTGAGTTACATAACATCGAATCGAAATGTCAAAAAGTCTGTAATGACGTAAAAACACAAATTTGTGAGCATTTTCAACCTATTTTTTCGTGGCATGAAAATGCATTACAGAATTACGAAGCAGCCATAAAAGATCTGCAGACTATTGTTCATTAAATCACGAGACCTTGTGGGCTAAAATTGGGTCAGTTGCATCTACCGATTCGGTTACGCTACTTGCAAAAACTCAGGAAAACTTAAAGGACACAGTAGATACTCAGAAAATTGGTTCAGGAACACACATGGAGGAAATTAGTTCAATATCAGAGAAAGTAGTCGAACTTTCGGATCAGCTAAATAATTTATCTACGAAGGTAGATGATAATCTGAATGACACAAGACCGATAGTCTTTAATGATACAGAAGAGTACGAACAAATTAGGAAATTCAAACAAAATCAGAAACAAATTAATACGCAACACCAAAGAGAAATCCGGGAAGTACAAATCAGTTGACACAGGTAATACAAGAATTACATATTTCAGAGGAGACTCGCGCTCCAACACGGGAAGAGGGACATAGAAATACGGAACAGCGACAAAATAATAACACAGGGCACTTCGGAAATTATGAAAGAAATTGGCAAGGTACACCGAATTTTGAGATGGAACCGCCGACACGACGTAACAATGACCGACATGCGACTCGCCGACATGATGATTTTGACTACAAGCTGTTTATTACTACACGTAAATTCAAAACATTTAAGAATTCCGGCAACGACATTCATACACAAGCGTGGCTTCATCAATTCTCTCATTGTTTTCCTCCCAACTGGTTATTAGAGCACAGATTAGAATTTATGTGTGGCTATTTAGAGAATGAACCAGCTGTAAGAATGCGATCGGTCATTCACGATTGTCACAGTGAAGGAGAATTTTATCATGCCTTCCTCTCAGCATATTGGTCTCAAGCTACACAAGACCGAATAAAACATAGCATCATAATGATGAAACATTTCGAACAATCTGAATGTTCCAGTCTTATGAAATATTTTGAAGACATGTTGCATAAGAATCAGTACCTGTCAAACCCATACAGCTCCTCACAACTCATCCGCATTCGCTTCATCAAATTGCCTGAACATTTGCGACTTATTATTTTCGCAGAACGTTGCAAAGACGACATTGAAGCTTTTCAGGGACTGTTACAAGAATTTGAAATTGACACTGATAATCGCTGGACGCGAAAACAGGAACACAACAATTACAGGTCACATCCATCACAATTCCGCGATGAAAGAAACAATAACTGGACACGACAAGGAAAAGAAACTATGTAAACTACCGACAAAACGACAGACCTGAATTTCATCAGAACTGGTGGGATTCAAACAGGGCAGAACCCTCTCGGCAAGGTGAATTTGTAGCAGTTAGGTCTACTAATCCCAATAACGACGCGCGCCAACGCAGAGACAGACAATGACTCGCACCGCAGGCAGCCACGTGCGCCGGCTGGGCTTGAGAAAAATAACATAGACGCTAACCTTGAGAAAAATTTTAACATTCCTTACCGAGGTATACCACATGATAATTGCATTGAAGTAGAAACTCTGCGTACTAGGAAGAGTAAAGGATTGCACCACAGTTCACATGTAAAACCATTTATTGAAAGATAATCTGCTTTGTAACTTAGTCTTTGCTATAAAATTTTTCATTTCACGTTACTAGTACGCTTTATCACACTTAGAAACTGTTAACATGCAACTATGTTTTAAAGTTAACTATCCAGTCAAGAACCTAAGGAACATATTTTGACAGTAATTACGAATGCATTGTTATAGTGAACAGACGACACAGTGTTATTGTGTATGTACATTCTTGCTTGTTAGTTGCACGATTACGTAACGACTATAAGGCTCACATACTTAGAACATATACCAATACTGCTAATTGCTGTGTTGGCAGAAGAGCCAACACCGTGTTGCTAGAGGAGGCCGAAATGCACGCGTTTAATTACACGCAGACTGGCGTGAGGTCTGGAACAGTTAAGGGAATTTTTAGTAGCAAATAAAGTACGTAGTTGATGTAACACTTAACTTTAATCCATAACTGTAGAACATCGGTCTGACGGTACAGTAATAAGAAGGTCAATATAAATTGGTAATGGCGCCTTGCTAGGTCGTAGCAAATGACGTAGCTGAAGGCTATGCTAACTGTCGTCTCGTCAAATGAGAGCGTATTTGTCAGAGTAGCATCGCTAGCAAAGTCGGCTGTACAACTGGGACGAGTGCAATTAAGTCTCTCTAGACCTGCCGTGTGGCGGCGCTCGGTCTGCGATCACTGACAGTGGCGACACGCGGGTCCGACGCATACTAATGGACCGCGGCCGATTTAAAGGCTACCACCTAGCAAGTGTGGTGTCTGGCGTTGACACCACACTAATGAGATTTTAATATTACATTTTGGTTTACTTGAAAAGACATTCTTTATTTGAAGTACTTTCTGTGAGGTTGAAGATGACTTAGTATTTGGTCTCTTTGACAGCTACACGATTATATCACGACGCTACTAATGTGTGACACAATTTACATTGTAGCTTTTGTGCTGTATCTGTTTTATATCTGCACAGTTTTTCTGAATTCTTCTGGAAAGTAAACATGTTTTAGTAGTAACTTTTGTGGTATAGCTACAATGAGACAGCCTTTTCTGTAGCACAAAAATATGTTACAGTGTAGTACGTTCTTGATCACGGTATTGTACGTAATAACTATGATATCTATACGCATAACATTTCGCTTTTGTTTATTACGAGGTAAGTACATTAACTTCCACAGAACTTTGCTTACGGACGACGATAATTACGACACTTGGCACATTTTTTACCCTTAAGTAATGACAGAGATTATGTTACAACAAGACGCACAATTTAGCGTGGCAGTACACGTATTTGAGTGAATAATTTTGTACTTAAAACATTTATTTTTAAAGATTTTTGAATTACAAAGAAGGTTTTCTGTGATACATTTCATTCCATTGCTGTAATCTGTAACACTTGTGGGTATAATTACATTAATCCTCAGGGGATACACGCTTACTATGTGTACCATGTGTTTGGCAAGCACAAGGAGCCCTAGCTAATATGGTATTTGCTTATACAACTTTACAGATCGGTACCATATTTCTCTATCACATAAATTACACAGCTATCTGATATTTTTTAACTGAGAGAGACAAACGATTTTTTACTACATCAGTGACAGATGTTTACGTAATTACACAGTTGGATAACTTCACACTTATGAAATTGTATTTTGTCTGTACTGTGTGAACTGCTCATATTTTTTCGGAACCATTGTGATACTGTGAGAGCGTTGAATGATGTGTTTGGTATGGGATCATGATTTTAAAGTACAATTGAGGTAGATGACACTATTGAAATGAGCAGAGAATTTTTTTAGATTTTGAAATTATTGCAGAAAGCTACGACGTTTTGAGATTTGGCTGAGTTTTTATGATATTATTACGATGACAATGTGTATTATGATGCTACCGTATATGAGGAATGTGATTACGTGTTAATATGTATATGAATAATGAACAGAAGTTAGAGACTCTGGTTTGTGAAAAAGGATGTTGGAAACCAAGAATCGTATTTTAAGAGTTTTGAGTTGTTTGCCCATGTGTGAATGTATCACAACACTGCTATTTATGAGAATTCGTTTCTACAAACTTCTACTGCAACTTTTCGACCTGTGAAATTTTTTATATGAGACTGTCACTGTAGCGCAAACTGCTGTCGTAAATATTTCGGTAAGAAAGCTAAGTGACCTTGATGTAATGTGTTGTGGGCACCCACCTGCCTGGAGTAAAAGCCACTAGGTGGAGAAAAAAGAGGCCATTAACCTCGCTATTGATATTCCTTTCTAGAAAGCATCGCAAATACGACAGGGTCATTACTTGGAAAGATACTTACATCTGCACACCTGAATATGACAAGTGTCTTTCTACGAGAGTTGAGAGAATTTCTACTAATTTATGAAATGCCACATGACTATTGAATGATATTTTTATCCTTTGGTTTACGTAGTGTAAGACGTATGCTTTGCCGGCGATGGGCGAGGCATGACAGAGTCTCTGACCAGAGAGTAGTATGTCGTTAGTTGTTGCTTGTCACTAGAGTGCACTTGTCTGCGCGAGTCGACAGTAGTCTTGAGTAGTCCGCGCGAGTCGGCGGTAGTCGGCGCGTGTCGGCAGTGTGCTCTGCTCGGGACTCTGGTCAGGACTCTGCAGGATGGGTATTGTTGTAGAAGGTAAAGAAGCAGCCTTGCACATATCTAATAATGTATGTTAATTGTTATTTAATTTGTTCCAAAAAAAGGCCCAATAATAATTTTTATAATATAAAGTAACTTTTTTGAAAGAAAAGCATTCATTTCAATTTAAAGAATACTTCCTATCCATTCCTTCCAAGAATAAAAAAAAAATATTTATGCCAGCATTGCACGAAGGTGTGTCAAAAAATTTCTACATAAGAGCAGATATATTTGCAGTTTTTTTTTTTTTGAGGTAAGAAGTTTTGCTTTTTTATTCAGAATACAGAGCCGAAGGGCAGCGCTGCTGTCCTCATAAAATTTACCAGGTTACTAATTTCTTTTTTTTTATTATTATTTCCGGATTTACGAATTGAATTTAGAGGCTACATTAAAATCAATTTTGTTCTGAGGTTACAATATTATTTAAAATTCATTTAATTATTAATTTTGTGGGGAGTTTACGTTTGGTTCATGGTTTATGCTTCATTATGTAATTAATATTATTGTGTGGTTTATGGTCATTATTTTCATTCATTATTATTTTTCTGTGGTGAGGTTACACTTTACATTTGGTTCTTGGTTCATTATTTAATGAATATTATTCCTGGTTCATGGTCCACTGTCATTATTATTTTTCTGTTGGGAGGTTACGCTTGGCTCATGGTTAATGGTCCATTATTTTCATTAATAATTTTTGTGTGGGGAGGTTACACTTGGCGACATCTGGCCAGGATCGTATTTCTTTGTGAATCTTCTGAGAAGTAGTCATATATCTGCTCTTATTTACTTAAATGTAGTTTGCATCTGGTGCAACGCATTTACTAATTTGTCGCTCTTTCTTTCACAGATCATTGGAAATTTGTTGCTCTTTGTTATATTTGTGTTTGTTCCATTTTGCATTGTCTTTGTTTCATTTGTGAATAATTTTGATTTGTGTAAAAATGCCGCGAAAAACTTAACAGTACATCGCGATGTGCAATGAGTGAAATAACCGACTCTAATAATTTGACCGATAATATTTGCGACACTCAGTGTAATGATGATAATCCCCTAATTGTAGACAATCAGTGCCTACCGACCACTAGTAATGATTTTGATGGTAATGATGAGCAAACAAATTCAATTGTGTCCTCTGTTAATTTAACGACAATTGATGACGCGGGACGTTCTGTTACAATGAACGCTGCCCAGCTTGACACACCCGGTTTGCAAAATTTACGTAATGAACAGACAAATTTTTCTAACGAAAATGAACAGTATACTCAAAGTACGACAGATTTATTTGATTCCGATTTAGTGACCAACAGTGCACATTCGATTGGCAAACCTTCTCAAGAATTACAGAATGACCAAATGGTTACAGAAAACGTGACAATTTCAGGTATGCCATCAAACAGCACATGGGTTTCGAAAAAGACGGTCGTGCGAAACCCAGCTCGCGCTATTCGTCCACGAGACTCAGAAGGCCATTGACATGGGTTCACAGGTAGATGCTGTGTTTCTTGACTTCCGCAAGGCGTTCGATACAGTTCCCCACAGTCGTTTAATGAACAAAGTAAGAGCATATGGACTATCAGACCAATTGTGTGATTGGATTGAAGTTCCTAGATAACAGAACGCAGCATGTCATTCTCAATGGAGAGAAGTCTTCCGAAGTAAGAGTGATTTCAGGTGTGCCGCAGGGTAGTGTCATAGGACCGTTGCTATTCACAATATACATAAATGACCTTGTGGATGACATCGGAAGTTCACTGAGGCTTTTTGCAGATGATGCTGTGGTGTATCGAGAGGTTGTAACAATGGAAAATTGTACTGAAATGCAGGCGGATCTGCAGCGAATTGATGCATGGTGCAGGGAATGGCAATTGAATCTCAATGTAGACAAGTGTAATGTGCTGCGAATACATAGAAAGATAGATCCCTTATCATTTAGCTACAAAATAGCAGGTCAGCAACTAGAAGCAGTTAATTCCATAAATTATCTGGGAGTACGCATTAGCAGTGATTTAAAATGGAATGATCATATAAAGTTGATCGTCGGTAAAGCAGATGCCAGACTGAGATTCATTGGAAGAATCCTAAGGAAATGCAATCCGAAAACAAAGGAAGTAGGTTACAGTACGCTTGTTCGCCCACTGCTTGAATACTGCTCAGCAGTGTGGGATCCATACCAGATAGGTTTGATAGAAGAGATAGAGAAGATCCAACGGAGAGCAGCGCGCTTCGTTACAGGATCATTTAGTAATCGCGAAAGCGTTACGGAGATGATAGATAAACTCCAGTGGAAGACTCTGCGGGAGAGACGCTCAGTAGCTCGGTACGGGCTTTTGTTAAAGTTTCGAGAACGTACCTTCACCGATGAGTCAAGCAGTATATTGCTCCCTCCTACGTATATCTCGCTAAGAGACCATGAGGATAAAATCAGAGAGATTAGAGCCCACACAGAGGCATACCGACAATCCCTCTTTCCACTAATGATACGAGACTGGAATAGAAGGGAGAACCGATAGAGGTACTCAGGGTACCCTCTGCCACACACCGTCAGGTGGCTTGCGGAGTATGGATGTAGATGTAGATGAAGAATAGAGTAGGTAATATTGGCATGGATCGAGTCATAGCTTTAATGATACAACTTAACGAGAATCTTAAACAACAACTTAGTGAAAATTTCAAACAACAACTTAATGAAACCAATGATAAGCAAGACAAAAATTTCAAACAACTTAGTGAACAGAACAAACAACTTAATGAAAAACAAGACAACCTTAATGAAAAATTAGACAACAATTCCAGACAGCATAGCGAACAGATTACAGCCGTTGCCGTGCAATGTCATGATACTAAAGAACAATTACGTGTGGAAATTGAGTCTTGTGCTAGGAAAAGTAGTGAAGAAATTAGTTCTGTGGCACAAGAATTAAATAATAGACATGCAGAAACAACTAAATCACTTAGAGACGAAATTAGTGCAGTCGGTAAACAATGCTCTGAAAACACAAAACAGTTACGCGAGGAGTTTAAATTAATGTCAGCAGAACTTTCGCGCACACTGGATGCAAAAATAGACGCGAAATTCGACCAACAGAACAGCCAAATTGAGGAACGCTTTAATCACCACCTACAAAACAGTGAAACGCGTAACTATAAATTCATACAGGAACAAAATAAAGTAAAACGACAAGTTATGGAAACAATTACCGCACAGAGACAGGAAGATAAACGTAAATTGTTTACGAAAGCAAAAACATACGTAGACAACAATATTGCTAGAGTATCGGACGAAATTAATACCATCAAACAGTTGAACACCGAATTGCGTGATGAAATTTCTGATCTTAAATCAAAAACAGATACACACACAGCAGACTTTCAAACAGTGACCGACAGACTCTAACAATTAGAACTAACACAGGATTCCGATGTCATCAAAGCTGACATTAAAAAATTGAACGAAACCACACGTAAAATACAAAAACATATTAATGCTTCTGACACTAAAAACGATGATCAGGTAAAAATACTGACTGAAAAATATGATGAACTGGCCAGTCGTATTGACGTTATTGAAAGTAATAATGACAGCAAATCAGACGATACTTCACCGATTTCGTTTAATCAAACACCTGAATTCCAAAATTTACAGCAGACGATCAGTGAGATAGATTCGTCTAATAACACATTACGTAGAAAATTGTCAACTTTACAGCATGAGGTAACAGAGAAGAAAAATGTTTCAGCGTTTAATACATCACAGCAGACGCCACTTTGCGAACATTTGTCAGACTCACGCAGCCAGTATAATTTAGGTAATTTACAGAGAGTACGTGACCTAGATTTCGAACAGTCACAGACAAATAGATTCTCATACAATCGTGAACCTGTTCAGACATACAGAGACGATAATTTTGATTACAAACATTTTCTATCAGTGAGAAAATTTAAAGTATTTAAAAATGACATAACAGAGATCCACCCCTTGGATTGGATACAACAATTAAGCTTTGCTTTTCCTCCAACTTGGCCTGTAACGCACAAACTTGAATTTATTTGCAGTTTTTTGGAAGGCGAACCGGCAACTCGTATGAGACCGATCACGAGACAATGCTACTCGGTACAAGAATTTCAGAATGCTTTTCTGCCAGCGTATTGGTCGAAGACGACACAGTGCGGAATTAAGGATCAACTAATTAGTTTACCGAATTATGAGAACTCAAATTTTCCCAGTGTCACGCAATTTTTTGAACACATGGTCCAACAAAACCAGTACTTAAGTGAACCATACAGTGAATCTGCACTTATTCAGTTATGCATTTCTAAATTACCACGATCATTAAGAGTGTCACTTTTAACGGGTCAGCAGAAAGAAAATATTTCGGCATTCAGAGATCTGTTACAGCTTCTGGAAGTGCAGCAATCGGATTATTCCTTTATAAACAAAAATTTTTCATATAATAACCAAGGTCATCAAACATACAGCAATTATGATCAGCCACGCAATTTCAATAGTAAAGGTAATAGACGCTTCAGGAACGACAACCACCAGAACTTTTATAACAGGCAAAATTTTAATTATCACTATCGTCAAAATTATCAGCAACAGGAACCACATTTTGGTAACAATAGAGGTTTTTCCCAACAACAGAAACAAAACCAACCGGTTAGCATAGCTAACCAACAATGTAATGCACAGGGTCAAGCAAGCTTTAATGTTTCGCCGCGTACGCGTATAGCGTCGCCCCCAACAAATAGTAATGCACAGCAACAAGGACACCAGTACGTACAGAAAACACACTATTTCAATTCCTATCGCAATGCACCGTATAGAAATGACTATCATGACAGACGTAAAAATAATGAGCACAATTTTCAGCGTACTTTAATAACAGTCGGTCTTATCAGCAGCAAGAACATCCGCAACAACATATTATCATGAATGAGGCAGACAGTAGGTATCATCCCGAACGTAATACGTCAGGAAGAAATAACAGAACAGTACAAATAGTTGAAATGCCGCAGCATCCTTCTGAGAATAATAGCACGTCAAATAGAATTTGACTAGATACTGGACAGGTCGCATCTTCCAGCAACGCAAGCACTACTTTTGACACGCAGAATGTTGTTCACGAAAATGTTATTACTTTTGACGACATCCGAGACACTCTTTTGCAGGAAAGACCAGTTATTCAAAAAACCATTTCACACCCTGTCATCGAAGTTAAAATTGGATCATCGAAATTTTCAGCAGTAATCGATTCTGGATCTCCTATGTCAGTCATAAATGAGGAAACTTTCAACGAATGTAGCAAAGAGAAATCCTACGTTACCATTAGGCAAAACGAAAGTAAAAGGAGCAGTATCTGCTAAAGGAGTAGATGTTAAATTACAGACACATTTATCATTTTGTATTGCAGTATTTCACTCAAATTTTTGGATTGTTCCCTTATTGACGACACATATTATTTTAGGTACGAATTTTCTGGTACAACACGATGCCATTATTGACTTTCAAAACTCCTATTTAATGTTAAAGGATGAAAATGTACAACTGGCTTTAGAATTTCAGCACTCTTTATCTGCAGAAGAACAGACAATTAATCGTACAGAGGTCATTTCCTCATCACGTAACATAGACTGTCATTCCACATTGTTCACGGATACGTACGTACACAACTATAATACTCCAGACGAAGCCGACTATGACGTTATACAGATGATTTCTGATAAAGTTAAACAGAGCAGTGCAAATACAGACGACGAACGTACTCAACTACGCAATATTCTTTTACAGGAAGCTCCAGTTTTTGAGAATGTTCCTGGTACTATGTCCGGTTTTATGTATGAATTTCAAGTTAAACAGCACGACACATTTAAAGCCAAACGTTATCCCATTCCGTATATTCACAGAGAACAAGTTAAGAAAGAATTGCAAGCTATGCTTGACCAAGGAATTATTGAACCGGCAGTTAGTCCGTACATAAACCCACTCCATATTGTTAAGAAAAACGATGGCTCACTTCGCCTCGTACTTGACTCGCGTCACATCAATGACATTATTATTAATGAAACAGATTGCCCACAGACACTAGAAGAACTTCTACAAAAATTTCATGGTACTGCTATTTATTCCACATTAGATTTGAAATCGGGATTTTGGCAAATTCAACTCCATCCGGACTGCAGAAAGTACACGGCTTTTCTCTGTTTTGGTTACTGTTATCAATTTTGTAAATTACCATTCGGTTTAAGGGGCTCCGGAACGCCCTATACTTGCAATGTTAAAATAACGCTTATAAATTACATCTTTCCTCATGAAGTATTTGAGGTAGGAAGTTGAACTTTTTACAGATTATTTATTGGAATATGGGCTACAACTTAACACAGGGATTTTACAAAATTTTGGTTCAGTTATTAAAGATGATTTTTTTTCAATTGTAATGAAAATTCACAACATTTTTTTGCAATTTTTTATTTATATATTCAAAAATATACAGTTTTTTGGAGAAAGGCTGTGTTAAATTATGCAGAAGGTACTGTGTAACATTTACTGAAAGTTTGAAACAAATATGTTTGGAAGATCCTTAGAAAACATGTAATTAGTATGAGAAAATAAAAGTTTTGGGAATCGAGCGACAAAGATTGGATTAACTTTTTAGTGCATTCCAGGTCCATAGGATGGATTATCTTCATCCTCTGCAAACTCCTCCTCCAGCTTCCTCTTGTTCCTCCTCCTGTTTACTCTTGCTTGTATTTCTAGACTCTTTACAGCCCTGTCTGCAGCCCGAAGGCGTTCCTTGTCTAAAGCAAGCATCGCTCGTACCATGTTAGAACCTATCTTCATTCCCATATTTCTAAATACCTTTGGCTTTCCAACATTTCTCCTTTTCTTAAAAGCCTTCAGAGGATTTCTAATAACTTTACTTTTACTCATTATTATACTTCAACAAAACAGAGACTCAAGAAACAGAATTAATTACGAATATTTTCGAGATAACGACAGAGTAAATAAACATGAAACAATCGACAATCACACCAGCGATATATATTGAACCATCACAGGTTAGCCACAACACATACTTTATCTCACATCACTAAAATGTACCTGATGAACACGGACGTTAATAATAACACCATTTGACAGCAGTTTAACAGCGCCACAGTGGGTCACGCCCATGTAGAACACATTTCAAAAAAAAATTAAAAATAGTTGTAGTCTTCGGAATTGAATAAATTATATATCTATTAAAAGGTAATAGTCTGCAGATTCAGAAAACGCAAAAAAGTAAAAATTGAACTTTCCATGATTTTGAGCCTTTCCGGAGCCCCTTAACTATTTCTTCAGCAGCATTTATTCGCGGTTTGAATACAATACTTCCGACAGAACTTAAAGACAGAATCACAACGTACGTAGACGATATTCTTATTGCAGAAGCTAACTGGTCTGAACACAATCTGATTCTTGAACTAATGTTGCAAACTTTTCGTGCACAGGGACTCTCAGTTAATCTCAGTAAATCGCACTTTGGTAAAACTTCTATAAAATTTCTTGGACATGTAATTTCAGCAGAGGGCATTACGCCTGACCTCGAAAAACTTCAAGCTTTACGTGACATTACTGTTCCTACGACGAAGAAACAACTACGTAGCTTTTTGGGTTTAATTACCTTTTTTCGTAAATTTATCCATTACTCTGCTTTAGACACCCCTAGATTATGTCAATTGACAGGTAAAAACACTATTTGGTCCTGGGATAGGCAAGCACATTCTGAATTTGTGAATCTGAAAGAAGCCTTGTTGAATGCACCACTTTTATCGCACCCAGATCTTACCAGAAATTTTTCCATTGCTACCGACAGTTCTAACACCGCTTTAGGCGTACACGTTTTTCAGGAAATTGAAGAAGATGGCACTACAGTAATTAAAAACAAAGCCTTTGCGAGTCGCATTCTGTCACCTGCTGAACGAAATTATTCTGTCACAGAACTTGAAACATTATGTGTTGTATGGGCATTTACCAGATTTAGGCATTTTCTTTATGGAAGACATACTACCGTTTACACAGACCACAGAGCGATACAGTTTTTACTTTCGGCTAAATTTCCACATGACAAATTAACTAGATGGAAACTTTATTTACAGGAATTTAATTTTACAATTGTTCACATTCCCGGCACACAAAATATTGTAGCAGACGCACTATCCCGTTCTCTTAGCAACAATCAGCAAGACATCGCAACCAACTTCTGCAAAGCAAATTTCAGCGCCATGTACATTCAACAAGTTGCATTTGAAAATTTCATTTCGTCGTCATTACAAGACATAGCACAAGAGCAGAGTAAAGACAACGTGTGGAAAGAAATTAAACACCTTTGGCAAGACAGGAATAATGTTACCATTAGAAACCATTACACTGTATGCAATAATATTCTGTTTCGCCGCTCTCATCCTGACAGCAACAATTGGTTATTATGCATTCCTGACGAACTTGTTAACAAATTAATCTGGTATACTCATTTAAGTTACGCACATTACGGAGCCAGAAAATGTTTTCTTATACTGAGACAGAACTGTTATTTTACCAACATGGAGAAACGTATTCGACGAGTTTTAGCGTCATGTAAAATCTGCCAGAAAGCTAAGTCAGATACGACTTCCCATATTCCTCCATTACATCCCATTGTACCTGTTAAATTGAGACACATGGCCGCTGTAGACATTTTTGGTCCGATTCCCAGAACTAATAGAGGTTTTTGCTACATCTTTGTCGCTGTTGAACTCACTTCAAAATTTGTTACCTTCACTCCATTGCGCAAAGCTACTGCTAAAACTGTTTCGAAAGCATTTGTAAAACATTTTTTATTTCATGTAGGGCATGTGTTGAAAGTAATTTGCGACAATGGACCACAGTTTCGATCTGCTATATGGACACGTATGTTGCGAGCTAGAAACATTTCTCCGATCTATATATCCAGGTACCATGCTTCTTCGAACCCTTGTGAACGATTAATGAAAGAAATTGGTAAACTGTGTAGAATATACCGCCATAAAAGACGTATTGATTGGGACACATACATACTCTCATTCCAGGATGTAATTAATTCCATACCAAATGAATCTACTATGCTATCTCCGTCTGTTATACTGAAAAATGTTGAACCACCTAACAAAATTGAAGAATTAGTAACCTTTCCTACATCTCGTCGACTACGACACCATGAAATAATTGACATTGCGCTGAACGACATCAAACGTGCCGCAGAGCGCCGGAGAAGACAGCAAAAACAGGTTTGTACACGCCGTGACTTTCACATTGGACAGAAGATATTAGTACGTGCACACTATTTATCCAACAAAGGAATGAGTAGATGCAGTAAATTTGAGCTTTTATACGCAGGTCCATATCGAATTCGCAGCATTCCTCACCCTAATGTAGTACACGTCGAAACTTTGAGAACCAGAAAAACCAAAGGGAACCACCACATCTCCAACGTCAAACCTTTTATTGAATGAACGTACTTTATGATTTATCACACTGTAATGCCATTTCCTAATTTTTTTATGACCACTTATGCAATTATATTTATGTGATTACTTACTGATGATTATCGTACTTTTTCTTGGCAAGTGCCCGGCAAGGTAAGGTTAGTAGGTCGCTCCTCTTGTCGTTACACATCAGACCGTGCATACTTTTCCAGATGAATTTACACATTTTATGACCACTTATGCAATTATATTCACATGAACACTTACTGATGATTATCGTATTTCTTCTTGGCAAGTGCCCGGCAAGGTAAGGTTAGCGGGTCGCTTTTCTTGTTGTTACACATCAGACCGTGCATATTTTTTCAGATAAACACATTTTATGACCACTTATGCAATTATATGTATGTGACTATTTACTGATGATTGTCGTATTTTTTCTTGGCAAGTGCCCGGCAAGGTAAGGTTAGCAGGTCGCTCTTCTTGTCGTTACACATCAGACCGTGCACATTTTTTCCAGATAAACTTACGTCTTGTGAATAATTATGCAATTCTATCTAGTGACATATTAATTTTATTAAATTTTCTCTCCATTAAAGTCTACAATTCTCGTCTCTATTAACTACACAACATACAAGCTGAACAGAAAGAAGGTCACATTCCTTGTTATATATCAGACCGTATACATATTTTCCATTTTTCATGTATGTGTGATTGTTTTCCTGTTTTGTTTGTATGCACCATCAAATATGTAAGATATAACAAATACCGGTTGACTTTGACATTTTGCCTTATGATATCTCAACATCGTGACTATCTTACACTTTTTTTGCTGCTACATTGTGATACTCTGTGTATATTTTTTTTGCACCTGCACACTGTCTATGTTTTTGACATATTACGTTTTCTGTCATGCTATGCTGTATGCTCAATTATGTTACTATAAACCAGTTTTTATTTACTGGGTATATGATTTAAATGCAAGACATTAATCTTTGTTCATCATTTTCAGAAAGCAATAACGTGTAAAAGAAATAAATGAAACAGAAATGGAATTTCACCTTCGGAATGAACGAAAGAAGATGCAATACCTCGTGACGAAGAGTAAATGGATCAGAATTAACAAGCATTAACAAGAATATACTATACACATCTTAGAATAGCAGTCTTAACTAATTTTTTTCTTTCAGAATACGAGGCGATTGATGCAGACTGTCAGACAGAACTACGCATCTTAGTTTTAGTGATGAAATATGCTAGAAATAAGGAATAGTTGTATAATGAATAATGAAGTGACTTTTTTGCAGATAATAATGAATGGTGATGAATAATGATGAAGAATATGCTAATATAGATAATGAAGTTTTTCTTTACAGGTGATGATAATAATGGAGTTATGATGATATGGATAATGAAGTTTTTCTTTGCAGATGAGGATAATGTTGATGTTTATGTATTTATGCTATGTAGTTATTTAAGTATTTGTTGCAGTTCGTTTTGACAGTATGTCTTATGTCGCATGGTATGATGACTGAAGGTTTTGGAAAGGACAGCTAGAGAACATATATATTTTATACACAATTCACTACCTGTTAATTCGAAGTTCACTACTTCATAATATGCGTTTCTTCTTTCAGTTTAATAATCCATTTTGTATTTTTTGCAGGAGAAATTATTCATGAAATTAATGTGCTATAAGCAGTTGGTCATTAAACCTGTGTCATTCATGAATGTGATCACATATACTCTACTTGTTTCATAACCTTGCTACAGCTGACTCATGACGAATGACGTTACACATCTTCATTTTCAGCAATAACTCAAAAGCAAATATTGTTATGCCTCAGTAATTAATTATCGATCTCAACGCAATGCATTGCTAGCACAAAAAAAGGGAGTTCTAAGTAATTTTTAGTAATGTTTCTAGTCACAGACGTTGAACAATAGTTACAGTATGTTACATTTTCAATATGTTCTATGTCAGTGGAATGATCAGTTCTGAGTAATATGTTTTGAATAATGATTTCTGATGGTTTGTAACTGTCCAATGAGAGCCAATAATTATTTTAAATATGTCGTATGTGACTTGAATGATGAAAAATGTTTTGTACTATTCAATACTTGCTACATGTTTTGTAACTGGACAATGAGTGCCAATGATTACTATAACTAAGTGAATTATGTTAATACTATGCCATTCATTAGCTCCTGTTTTGAACGATGACTTCTGATGGTTTGTAACTGGCCAATGAGTGCCAATGTTCTCTCTAAACAGATCATTTATGAACATTATTCTGTAATACTTCATACATGGTACAGAAATGTTCAGTAACTGGGCGATGAGTGCCACCAATTACTCAAATCAGTTGTTAGACTAGTGTAATTCTCAATGAAGACTAGTATGTGACTTAATGTCCTTCACCTTCTGACCTAATTACCAGAAATTACTGCAATATCCATTTGTCCTGTCTATCCTCATGATCATGGAGCACTATATTTGGATTTTGCACTAATTCTACGTTGGTGTACCTTGCAAGAACGTGGTGTTGACACGACATGTTGTCCACCACCTTGAGCGATGGAGATGTTATTATGGTCCCACTGTTTGGTGTACCTAATGTACTACCAAAATGATAACATGGAATATTACTACGACATTTCAGTATCTTGGCAACACTGATTAATACTTCAGGGAAAAGAACTTCAGATTGTCTCACTTGGTGTTGTGCTTCTGTAGAAAGATATGGACTTTCAGTGCAGCTGTGTGCAACCTAAAGTGCTACAACCATGACGCAATCCTTCCCATTCCTTTCCTAGTTCTTGTAAAATGGTAAACACTTATACAATGCGTTTAAACTCTTGTAAAATGATAAAGACATATACAGTGCGTGTGCACTTTATTTCATTTGTTAACAAGATCAGTTGTCCTAAAAATGCTACAGACTTATACAGTGCGTGTGCACTTTATTTCACTCTATGATATGTAAAAATTCTAAAGACTTCTACATTGCGTGTGCACTTTATTTCACTCCTTGATATGTTTTTTTGTTGAAAAAATGCTAAAGAGTTTTACAGTGCGTGTGCACTTTATGCCATTTGCTAATATGATTTGTACTCATTACGTATACATTTTGTGATTTCCTGATATGTTCTGTACTCAGTGCATGTGCACTATATTTTATTTCATATTCTGCATATATATATATATATATATATATATATATATATATATATATATATATATATATATATATTCTGTGAGTGTAAACTTAGTTAATTAAGAACAATTTGTTGCTCATGGCAAGTCCAATTGACTCACCATCGCAGCCAAATTTTTGCACCCCCAGTGGAGGGTTCTGTAAGATGTATGCTTTGCCGGCGATGGGCGAGGCATGACAGAGTCTCTGACCAGAGAGTAGTATGTCGTTAGTTCTTGCTTGTCGCTAGTCTGCGCGAGTCGACAGTAGTCTTGAGTAGTCTGCGCGAGTCGGCGGTAGTCGGCGCGTGTCGGCGGTGTGCTCTGCTCGGGACTCTGGTCAGGACTCTGCAGGATGGGTATTCTTGTAGAAGGTAAAGAAGCAGTCTTGCGCATATCTAATAATGTATGTTAATTGTCATTTAATTTGTTCCAAAAAATGCCCCAATAATAATTTTTATAATATAAAGTAACTTTTTTCAAAGAAAAGCATTCATTTCAATTTAAAGAATGCTTCCTATGCATTCCTTCCAAGAATCAAAAAAAATATATATATGCCAGCATTGCACGAAGCTGTGTCAAAAAATTTCTACATAAGAGCAGCTATATTTGCAGTCTTTTTTTTTTTTGAGGTAAGAATTTTTGCTTTTTTATTCAGAATACAGAGCCGAAGGGCAGCGCTGCTGTCCTCATAAAATTTACCAGGTTACTAATTTGTTTTTTTTATTATTATTTCCGGATTTACGAATTGAATTTAGAGGTTACATTAAAATCAATTTTGTTCTGAGGTTACAATATTATTTAAAATTCATTTAATTATTAATTTTGTGGGGAGTTTACGTTTGGTTCATGATTTATGGTTCATTATTTAATTAATATTATTGTGTGGTTTATGGTCATTATTTTCATTCATTATTATTTTTCTGTGGGGAGGTTACACTTTACGTTTGGTTCTTGGTTCATTATTTAATGAATATTATTCCTGGTTCATGGTCCACTGTCATTATTATTTTTCTGTTGGGAGGTTACGCTTGGTTCATGGTTAATGGTCCACTATTTTCATTAATAATTTTTGTGTGGGGAGGTTACAATAGTTGTTTATTTCATTTGATATCTGGTTTCCAGCTGTGTTGCAGCATTGGTTTTATAAAATAAAATTAAATGCATTTGCTAATGTGAACACTTTCTGACAACAGAACTTGTAAGTAGGCTGTTTAGGTTTTTTTATTGGTAACGCCACCTCTGTATGAAAATCAATGGCTGTGCCGTGTGCAGTCTGTGGCTGCTTTGCATTGTTGTAATACTCAACCATTGTAGTGTTAGGCAGCTGGCTGTGAACAGCGCGTAGCGTTGCACAGTTGGAGGTGAGCCGCCAGCAGTGGTGGATGTGGGGAGAGAGATGGCGGAGTTTTGAAATTTGTCATGAACTGCTTTATATATGATGATATCAAGGTAAATACATTGTTTGTTCTCTATTAATATCTTTCATTTGCTAACTATCCCTATCAGTAGTTAGTGCCTTCCGTAGTTTGAATCTTTTATTTAGCTGGCAGTAGTGGCGCTCGCTGTATTGCAGTAGCTTGAGCAGCGAAGATTTTTGTGAGGTAAGTGATTTGTGAAAGGTATAGTTTAATGTTAGTCAGGGCCATTCTTTTGTAGGGAATTTTGAAAGTCAGATTGCGTTGCGCTAAAAAATATTGTGCGTCAGTTTAAGCACAGTCGTGTAAAATTGATAAAATGGGGACGTTTCATATGTCGACCCTTAGCCTAGGATACCTCACTGGAATCTTCTGATTTTTTTTCTTGTAGTTTGTGTAATTAGTGTAGCTTTTGTTTATTGCCAGCGCGTAATTATAGAGAGAATTTCCATTGTAGTTGTAGTTTTTCATTGTTGTACAGTAAAACAGTTGTGGCATGCATGTAGATTTGCACCAAGTATTTCGCAGCTGCAATTAACTAGATATTATTTTCAGTGTTATGTTAATGTGTTCTCTTATTTTTGCTCTTCAAATTGTGTTTTTCTGTGTTGTCGTGTGAAATACTGTGACAATAAGGGCGTGTGAAAAACGTAATACTAGGCTCCAAAGTAAACTGCGAAATGACAGTGAAAACGAAAGCAGTGTGTTAGCGCCACCGAGTAATGAAATAACTGATGTTCAAAGTAATAATTTGGTAATTGTGCATAGGGAAATGGAGCGGGCGGCAAACAATGGTGTAGACAGCGAAACAATTAGAGAACAGGGAAGCATTATCGATCGATCGGTCGGCGACAGCTCGCCTCAGGAATCTGAAATGACAGGACACAATTTCGCAAATACTGTAGATTCAGGTTCTGGGTCATCACCGTTTTCTCAAATGAGTCAAGACACATTTTTTGCTTGTCAAAATGTGAATGTTGTCGGTGAAAATGCACTGCCAAAAAGCATAGAGAAACAGATTCCAGACACTAATACATTATTATTGCAATTAATGCAACAAATGGAACAAAATCAGAGACAAATTGAACAAAATCAGAGACAAACACAGCAACAGCTAGACACAGTGGAACAAAATCAGAGACAAACACAGCAACAGTTAGACGCAATGGAACAAAATCTTCAAAAGTTAGACTCATTGGAGCAAACTCTTGAACAAACACGTGAGGATTTAACTACTGAGTTACATCACATTGAATCGAAATGTCAAAAAGTCTGTAACGACGTAAAAACACAAATTTGTGAGCATTTTCAACCTATTTTTTCGCGGCATGAAAATGCATTACAGAATCACGAAGCAGCCATAAAAGAACTGCAAACTATTGTTCATGAAAATCATGAGACCTTGCAAGCTAAATTTGACTCAGTTGCATCTGCCGATTCGGTTACGCAACTTGCAAAAACACAGGAAAACTTGAAGGACACAGTAGATTCGATTTCAACACAAATGGACACTCTGAAACTTGGTTCAGAAAAACACACTGAGGAAATGTGTTCACTATCGGAGAAAGTAGCCGAACTTTCGGATCAGGTCACTAACTTATCTACAAAGGTAGATGATGATCTGAATGACACAAGACCTGTAGCCTTCACTGACACAGAAGAGTATGAACAAATTAGAAAATTCAAACAAAATCAAAACCAAATCAATACACAGTACAAAAGAGAAATCCGGGAAGTACAAGATCAGTTGACGCAGGTTATAAAAGAATTACGTATTTCAGAGGATACTCGCGCCCCAACACGGGAAGAGGGACTTAGAAATACGGAACACCCACAAGATAATAGATAATAACACAGGACACTTCGGAAATTATGAAAGAAATCGGCAAGGTGCACCGAATTTTGAGATGGAACCGCCGACACGACGTTACAATGACAGATATGCTACTCGCCGACACGATGATTTTGACTATAAGCTATTTATTACTACATGTAAATTCAAAACATTTAAGAATTCTGCCAACGACATTCATCCACAAGCATGGCTCCATCAATTCTCTCATTGTTTTCCTCCCAACTGGTCGTTAGAACACAGATTAGAATTTATGTGTGGCTACTTAGAGAATGAACCAGCTGTAAGAATGCGATTGCCACAGTGAAGGAGAATTTTACCATGCCTTCCTCTCAGCATATTGGTCTCAAGCCACACAAGACCGAGTAAAACATAGCATCATAATGATGAAACGTTTCGAACAGTCTGAATTTTCCAGTCTTATGAAATATTTTGAAGACATGTTGCATAAGAATCAGTATCTTTCAAACCCATACAGCCCCTCAGAACTCATCCGCATTTGCTTAATCAAACTACCTGAACATTTACGACATATTATTTTAGCAGGACGTTGCAAAGACGACACTGAAGCATTTCAGGGACTCTTACAAGAATTAGAAATTGACACTCACAATCGCGGAACGCGAAACCAGGAACACAACAATTACAGGTCACATCTGTCGCAATTCCGCGATGAAAGAAGTAATAATTGGACACGACAAGGCTATTCTTTCAACGTAAATCGTGACCGAAACAGACACCACCCGTATGACAACCGTTGGCAGAGTAGTAATAATTACAGGGAAAGATCTCCTCTCCGCGGTAATGACTATCACAGAGACAATCAGAGAAACAGACAATATGGGAACCAAAATAATTATTATTACGGGAGACAGAATAGCTTTAGACGCAACGGTCCAGCGCGCAGTTACGATTCAGGGAGAAATTCTCCACCACGTGAAGGACAAGGAAGAAATTATGAAATCTACCGACATACCGACAGACCTGAATTGCATCAGAACTGGCGGGATTCAAACAGAGCAGGGTCCTCTCGTCACAGTGAATTTGTAGAAGTTAGGTCTCCAAATCCCAATAACGACGCGCGCCAACAAAGAGACAATAGGCAATGACTCACACCGCTGGCAGCAACAAAACGCACGTATGAAACTAACGACGCAGCTGCCGTAGCTAGTAATTACGTAAAAATGGAAGACATTAGGGACATCTTACTCCAAGAACACGACGTAAAACATATTAACATTGCATATCCTGTGATTCACATTACAGTAAATGACGTAAAATTTACGGCAGTACTTGACTCTGGCAGTCCCATTTCAGTAATTAGTGAAACAGCCTTTAGCAAATGCAACAAATCGAACGATTGCCCCACACTTCCGTTACGTAAGTTTAAATTACAAGGTGCAATCTTTGGAAAAAGTGTAGATGTACGCCAACAAACCAACTTAGAATTCTCTTGTCAAAGCCACAGTTTCTCTATGAACTTTCTTATTGTTCCATTATTATCGACAGAAATTATACTGGGAGTAGACTTTTTGAATATATACAAAGCAATCTTAAGCTTTCACGATGCTGAAATAAGTTTAGAAAAAGAAGGTAAGTCAGTAGCTTTGAAATTTGAAGATTGGCTCTCAAACCATGCCGAAGAAATTAATCGGCTTTACCTCCTGTTAGACAACAGTTCGGAATTTTCGACGGAACTTGAAACTAACAATCACTCTGCAAGTACTGACAGGGGTGATATCGACGGCGCACTTGATACTAATGAGTTAATTCAGAATAAAATTCAAACAATTGAGAATTGTAATGACACTGATAGGCAGGACCTTTTTGAGATTTTACAAGCACATTCCACAGTTTTTACTCACAAAACAGGAACAATCAAGGGATTTCAATACCAATTTCGTGTTCGTGAGCATACTAAATTTTGTGTTAGACCATACGTAATTCCGGCGCATTATAGGGACCGTGTTAGAACAGAAATACAATCTATGCTTGACGAGGGCATTGTTGAGCCTGCAGTAAGCTCATACAACAATCCATTACATGTTGTTGAGAAGAAAAATGGATCGATCAGGCTTGTCTTAGATTCGAGACAAATCAATACTATCATTATTCCTGAAACAGACAGGCCGCAAACGTTGGAAGAACTTCTTCAAAATTTTAATGGTGTAAACGTGTTGTCTTCCATTGATCTCAGATCCAGCTTTTATCTGATCGAACTTCATCCAGAATGTAGAAAATACACAGCTTTCCTTTGTTTCGGCGTTTGTTATCAGTTTCGGAAACTTCCCTTTGGTTTGAACATTTCTTCAGCAGCATTCATTCGCGGGCTAAATTCCATATTACCTGAGTTCTTAAAACGTCACATCACCTTATATGTGGACGATATTCTGATAGCAGAAGCTTCATGGGAACAACATAATCGCATCCTCAACAGTTTGTTACGTATTTTTGCAGAATCTGGAATTACAGTTAACTTGGAAAAGTCTGAATTCGGTAGGTCAAAGGTGAGGTTTTTGGGACATATTATTTCTTCTGAAGGTATTCAGCCGGATCCTGAAAAGTTAGAAGCAATCAGAGCCATTCCAGTTCCATCCACAAAAAGACAAGTCCGCAGTTTTCTAGGTCTCGTAAATTTTTACCGTCGTTTTCTGAATATGCAAATCCTTGTTACACCAAAACTTTGGTCTCTCACTGGAAAAAAATACTATTTGGAACTGGGATGAACAAGCACAGTTGGAATTCAATTCTTTGAAAGAATCGCTACTTAACGCGCCAATACTAGCTCATCCAGATCTGTCACAAGATTTCTGCCTTAGCACGGATTCTTCTAAAGTCGGTCTTGGTGCCCATTTATTTCAAGAAGCCACAGAAAATGACACTACTGTTGAGAAAACCATTGCTTTTGCTAGCCGAGTGCTAACAAAATCTGAAAAAAATTATTCCGTTACTGAATTAGAAGCTTTAGCTATCGTTTGGGCATTTAACAAATTCCGTTTCTTTCTTTCTGGTAAGCACGTAAAAGTATACAGTGATCATCGTGCATTACAATTTCTTATGTCTTCAAAATTAAATCACGACAGGTTAAAACGTTGGGCATTATTTCTGCAAGAATTCCGCTTCACAATAGTCTACATTCCCGGCAAGGAGAACATTGTTGCGGACGCGCTGTCACGTGCACCGGCTGGGCTTGAGAAAAGTAACACAGAAGGCAACATTGAGAAAAATTTCAGTATTCTTTACATTCAGAAAGTCGCCTTTGAAAACTTCATCACCACATCTTTAAAGGACATTGCTCATGAACAAGATAAAGATCCGATTTGGAAAGACATCAAAAGCAAATGGCATGAAAAGACACACACACAGATTCGGCATTATTATCTGGTTAGAAACAACATACTGTTCAAACGCTGCACTGTTGATGACAAGCTATGGGTACTTTGCATTCCTTACGATTTTGTTAATAAGCTCATTTGATACATTCATTTCAGCTACGCACATTTTGGTCCACGAAAATGTTATCATATTCTTCGAACGACTTGTTATTTTAACAATATGGAAAAGAGAATTCGAAGAGTCTTGTGTATTTGTAAACTTTGTCAAAAGGCAAAACCATCTACTATCTCACATCATGCTCCGTTGTTTCCTATCATTCCTTCTAAATTAAAAGAATTTGCTGCAGTTGATCTATTGGGACCCCTTGTCAGAACATCGAATGGATTTTCGTACGTTCTAGTCGCTGTTGAACTTACTTCCAAATTTGTTTCTTTCACTCCGTTACGTAAAGCCACTGGACGATCTGTATCCAACGCCTTTGTTAAAAATTTCTTACGTGAAGTTGGCCACGTTGCTAAAGTCATTTCAGATAACGGACCGCAATTCAGATTTGCTGTTTGGTCTCGCATGCTTCGCAACCATAAAATCAAACCTGTTTTTATTTCATTGTACTCACCACATTGTAACCCCTCCGAACGGATTATGAAAGAAATCAATAAGCTTTGCAGACTTTATTGTCACAGAAAGCATCAGCATTGGGACAGATATTTACACTTATTTCAAAACGTGCTGAATGAAATGCCTCACGACTCCACTGCTTTACCACCTACTCTTGTACTGAAGAATGAAGAACCACCGAACAGAATCAGAGAGCTTGTACCTTTCCCGAATACACGTAAACTTCGACACAAAGACATAATTGATTTGGCTCTTAAAAATATAAAATCTGCAGCAGACAAAAGGAGAAAACTACACGGTGAAGCAAATGCAAAGAAATTGTATATTGGTCAGAAAGTTCTCATTAAAGCTCATTCATTGTCACATAAGAAGAAACACTTGAGTCACAAATTTTTTCTAGTTTACAATGGACCTTACAGAATCCGACGTATACCACATGATAATTGCGTTGAAGTTGAAACTCTGCGTACTAGGGAGACTAAAGGTTTACACCACATTTCACATGTAAAACCGTTTATTGAAAGATAATCTGCTTTTTTTATGCAACATTTTGGTTTACTTGCAAATATATTATGGATTCAAGGTGCTCTCTGAGAGATACCAGGTGACACAGTGGTTAGTTTATTTGACAGCTACACGACTATATCACGACGCTACTAATGTGTGACACAATTTACTTTGTTGCTTTTGCGGTGTATCTGTTTTATATCTGCACAATTTTTCTGTATTATTCTGAAAAGTAAAACATGTTTTAGTAGTAACTTTTGTGGTATAGCAACAATGAGACAGCCTTTTTCGTGGCACAACAATACGTTACAGTACAGTACTTTCTTCATCACAACAATAAGCGTAATAACTACAATATCTATACGCAAAGCATTTCACCTTTGTTTATCATGAGGTAAGTACATTGACTTCTGCAGAACTTAGCTTTCGGAGGACGATAACTACGACACTTCCACAGAGATTATCTTACAACAAGACACACAGTTTAGCGCTACAGTACACGCATTTGAGTGATTAATCTTATACTTAAAACACTTATTTTTAAAGATTTTTTATTACAAAGAAAGTTTTCCGTGATACATTTCATTCCATTGCTGTAATTTGTAACACCTGAGGGTATAATTACATTTATCCTCAGGGGGGTACACGCTTACTTTGTGTACCATGTGTTTGGCGAGCACAAGGAGCCCTAGCTAATATGGTATTTGCTTATACAACTTTACACATCGGTACCATATTTCTCTAACACACAAATTACACAGCTATCCGATTATTTAACAAAGAAACAAACATTTATTTTACCACATCAATGACAGATGTTTACGCAATTACGCAGTTGGATACCTTCACACTTATGAAATTGTATTTTGTCTGTACTTTGTGAAATGCTCATATTTTTTCGGAACCACTGTGATACTATGAGAGCGTTGAATTATGTATTTGGTATGGGATCATAATTTTTAAAGTACATTTGAGGTAGATGACACTTTTGACATGAGCAGAGAATTTTTTTAGGTTTTGAAATTATTGGAGGAAGCTACGACGATTTTGAGAAATGACTGAGATGTTATAATATTTTTACGACGACGATGTGTATTATGCTGCTGAGGTATGTTTATGGTCAAGAAGCTGATGCTATATGAGGAATTTGATTATGCTATGTATTTCATATGATGAATTATTAAAGAAGCGTCGACGAATATATATATGTGTAATAAGGTAAGGAGTAATGAGTAGCGGTTAGGAACTCTGCCTTGTGAAGACGTATGTTGGAAACCGAGAATCGTACTTTTAGAATTATGAAATGTGTGTAAATGCGTGAATGTATCACAATGCCGACGAAAATTTTTTTGGACACTGTTATATCAATAAGATTTTGTTTCTACAGATTTGCAACGCTAATTCTTGACCTATGAAATTTTTATATGCGACTGTCGCTGTAGCGAAAACTGCTGTCGTAAATATTTCGTTAAGAAAGGTAAGTGACCTTGATGTAATGCGTTGTGGCGCGCAGCTGGGCCAGCCGCCCGGAGAAAAAGCCATTAGGTGGAGAAAAAAAAGGGGGAGGCCATTATCCTCGTTACTGACGTTCCTTTGTAGAAAGCATCGCAAATGCGACACGCTCATTACTTGGAAACATATCGTACTTTCTGATATTTACTGAAATGCCTAATGAAATGATAAGAAATAGTTTGTCTACACACCTGATTATGACTACTGTCTTTCTAGATGAGATATTTTTTTACTACTTATGAAATGCCACATGGCTATTGAACGATGTATTTATGCTTTACTTTGTACATAGTTGCTTATTTCATTTGATATCTGGTTTCCAGCTGTCTTGTAGCATTGGTTTCATAAAATAAAATTAAATGCATTTGCTAATGTGAACACTTTCTGTCAACAGATCTATTAAATAATAATTTTGTGATCCACATTTTTCAAAAAAGGAGCACTTGGAAAGGAAAGAACAATAAGGAGGGACTAGTAACAGTAAATGCATACATAATATTCTTTTCAAGTACATGGTAATATTTTTTTTTACAATAAGTTGTTGTGGTGCACCACTTTAATTACTTAGACATTAAGATGTGATTATACATTTCACTTATCTGCATTGTTATCTTTAGTGTACTATTTTTTTCTGCTTGAGCTATGTCATGTTTAGGTATAAGTTGCTGCTGTTTGCCAGGCATAGTGTTATTGAATTTGACTTTGTATTATTCTGTTAAGCCAGTTTTACTAATGATTTATTTTTATCGTTTGCTGCACATTGCCTTAGATTAGTTGTGATATTACAATTGCTTTGCTAATTTCTTAATGCAGCTTGCTTCGCAAATCTGCGTCTTTTTTCATTGCTGTTTATATTAATTGTTTTATGTGATGCTGCATTGCCTCGTCCATTGGTATATATATCTGAGCTCAGTAGATTTAAGTTAGCTTAAGAGGGGGTAGACTATATAAGAAACTAACTATGATGAATTGGAAGAAATACATTGAAAATCTATAAGAAAATGGTTTGGCCAAAACAGTATTTTGAAAGAGGATATGAACCAAAAAAAAGTAGGGTTTAGGGACAACAGGTTTAGGTAGGATTTTCTTGGGAATAAATGATGAAGTAAGATAATGGAAAATAAATAATGAGGTAAGAAATATGTGAACATATATATACAGAAAGCATGCTTGAATAGGATTTTTTTGGTGGAAACAAATGTGGAAATAAGACGAAAGATCTATGGAATGAAGTCTTGGGTTGGACTGCAGTACCAAAAGTTACACTGAAAACGAACCCTGTCCTTTCCATTGTGTTATCCCACTATGTGTATGTGTACCCTTGTGTATTTGTTTTCTTCCTGTCTCTGTGTAGTTTCATAGAATTTTTCTTCTTCTAATACTAAGCTACATTCACTATGATGAGGAATACTGTTATCCTCAAATATAATTGGTATTAATAATATGTTATTTAACTTGTAAATATGCTTAGATATTATTTATTCTGTTCTGTGTTAATGCTTAGGTGTAAAGTTGATGTTTCAAAAGCTATTCTGATCTTTTATGTATGTACTCATGTCATAATTCCTGTAACACTGTTGTATATGTTATTTTGATTCTTTGGTAAAGCCTGTACTACAGATGTTATCTGTATTGTTATGTTCTTGAATGATGTGTTTTGTACCTTTGTTATTGTGTTCTTATGTTATAAAATTGTACTTGTCACCAGTTCATCATATTATTAACTTGTAAGTTACATTTCACTGCACACGTTTCTGTTGGTCATAGTATATGGACAATATGTGAGAAGTAGGGACTGTTAGTGTTTGTATGTGTGTTAATAATTCAGCAAGGGACTGGATAACAGCATTGCTGGTTCTAAGGACAATTCCAAAAACTTGGTGAGTGCACAAGTGGTGGTTATGGACTTGCTATATTATCCGCAAGACTCTTCAATGGTGATTGTGCACCTGCACAGTCACAACAGATGGCTGCTGGCCATCTCTACAAGGACTACAGTGGGTCTGCACCTCTGGTGGCCCACCAGTACCGTCATTTCTACAAGGACTACAGTGGGTCTACACCTTTGATGACTCACCAATACCATTATTTCCACAAGGACAGCAGTGGGTCTGCACCTCTGGTGGCCCACCAATACCGTAATCTCTACCAGGACTACAGTGGGTCTGCTCTGTGATGACCTACCCACCAATACTCTCCAAAACTTCGACTGACTCCGCTGTGGGTTTGCTCTGTTGTGGCCCATGACCTGTCTGCATGTCAAGAGTCAACACTGTCCTTCCGTTGGAAGGACAACGATACTTCTTCAAGACTGCATGGAAATCCACTACTTCCGTGTGCATTTTCTTTTACTGCTCAGACTTTGAGAAAAGAAACGGCAGTTTTACGATGAACGATTAGGACTGTCTTTATGGACTGTGAGAAAATTTTAGCTTTTGACCAACATTGTATCTATAAGTGTGTGCATTTGATTTCTTTGTTATTGTAATTGTCAAAAAAAAAATTTTTAACAAATATGTATTGGCCAGTGCCCAATAAAATTTGTAAAATTTTTTGTGGGGAGCATGGGGGCTATGTAAGTAGGCTGTTTAGGTGGCAGTAGTGGCGCTCGCTGTATTGCAGTAGCTTGAGCAGCGAAGATTTTTGTGAGGTAAGTGATTTGTGAAAGGTATAGTTTAATGTTAGTCAGGGCCATTCTTTTGTAGGGAATTTTGAAAGTCAGATTGCGTTGCGCTAAAAAATATTGTGCGTCAGTTTAAGCACAGTCGTGTAAAATTGATATAAGGGGGACGTTTCAAACTATTAAACAATAATTTTATGATTCACATTCTTCGAAAAAGGAGCACTTGGAAAGGAAAGAACAATAAGACGGGACTAATAACAGTAACTGGATACATAATTTTCTTTTCAAGTACTTCGTAATTTTTTTTGAAGAATAAGTTGTGGTGCACCACTTTAATTACGTAGACATTAAGATGTGAATAGACATTTCCTTTATCTGCATTGTTGTCTTTAGTGTACTTTTTTTATGCTTGTGGGTTTGTAATGTTTAGATATAAATTATTGCATTTGCTGCTGCTGTTTCCCAGGCATAGTGCTACTGAATTTCACTTTGTATTACTCTGTTAAACCAGTTTTACTACTGATTTATTTTTCTTATTTGCTGCACATCGCCTTATATTAGTTGTAATGTTCCATATGCTTTGCTAAATTAGATATACTGCTGCTTACTTTGCCAATTTGCATTTTTATGTCATTGCTGTGTGTGTTAAATTGTTTTGTGCTGCTGCATTGCCTCCACCCTTAGTTTATGCATCTGGGCTCAATCGATTTAAGTTAGCTTAAGAGGGGGTCCCCCCCAAAGAACCATGGATCTTGCTGTTGGTGGGGAGGCATACGTGCGTCAGCGATACAGATAACCGTACCGTAGGCGCAACCACAACGGATGGGTATCTGTTGAGAAGTTAGTCAAACGTGTGGTTTCTGAAGAGGGGCAGCAGCCTTTTCAGTAGTTGCAGGGGCAACAGTCTGGATGATTGACTGATCTGGCCTTGTAACACTAACCAAAACGGCCTTGCTGTGCTGGTACTGCGAACGGCTGAAAGCAAGGGGAAACTACAGCCGTAATTTCCCCTGAGGGCATGCAGCTTTACTGTATGGTTAAATGATGATGGCGTTCTCTTGGGTAAAATATTCCGGAGGTAAAATAGTCCCACATTCGGATCTCCGGGCGGGACTACTCAGGAGGACATCGTTATCAGGAGAAAAAAAAGGGCGTTCTATGGATCGGAGCGTGGAATGTCGGATCCCTTAATCGGGCAGGTAGGTTAGAAAATTTAAAATGGGAAATGGATAGG
The DNA here is from genome assembly GCF_023898315.1 of Schistocerca nitens. Classification (NCBI taxonomy): domain Eukaryota; kingdom Metazoa; phylum Arthropoda; class Insecta; order Orthoptera; family Acrididae; genus Schistocerca; species Schistocerca nitens. The sequence goes on from NC_064617.1 coordinate 72,302,217, forward strand.
TTAAAGTAAGATATAGTAGGAATTAGTGAAGGTCGGTGGCAGGAGGAACAAGGCTTTTGGTTGGGCGAATTCAGGGTTATAAATACAAAATCAAATAGGGGTAATGCAGGAGTCAGTTTAATAATGAATAAAAAAATAGGAGTGCGGGTAAGCTACTACAAACAGCATAGTGAACGCATTATTGTGGCCAAGAAAGACACGAAGCCCATTGCTACTATAGTAGTACAAGTTTATATGCCAAATAGCTCTGCAGATGACGAAGAAATTGAAGAAATGTATGATGAAATAAAAGAAATTATGCAGATAGTGAACGGAGACGAAAATTTAATAGTCATGGGTGACTGGAATTCGGTAGTAAGAAAAGGGAGAAAAGGAAACGTAGTAGGTGAATATGGATTGGGGCTAAGAAATGAAAGAGGAAGCCGCCTGGTAGAGTTTTGCACAGAACACAACTTAATCATAGCTAACACTTGGTTCAAGAATCATAAAAGAAGGTTGTATACATGGAAGAAGCCTGGAGATACTGACAGGTTTCAGATAGATTATATAATGGTAAGACAGAGATTTAGGAACCAGATTTTAAATTGTAAGACATTTCCAGGGGCAGATGTGGACTCTGACCACAATCTATTGGTTATGAACTGTAGATTAAAACTGAAGAAACTGCAAGAAGGTGGGAATTTAAGGAAATGGGACCTGGATAAACTGAAAGAACCAGAGGTTGTACAGAGCTTCAGGGAGAGCATAAGGGAACAATTGACAGGAATGGGGGAAAGAAATACAGTAGAAGAAGAATGGGTCGCTTTGAGAGATGAAGTAGTGAAGGCAGCAGAGGATCTTGATGGAAACCCAGTTGGAAACAAAGAAGGGAAAGCAGAAAAGTGGAAGGAGTATATAGAGGGTCTATACAAGGGCGATGGACTTCAGGGCAATATTATGGAAATGGAAGAGGATGAAGATGAAATGGAAGATACGATAATGCGTGAAGAGTTTGACAGAGCACTGAAAGACCTGAGTCGAAACAAGGCCCCGGGAGTAGACAACATTCCATTAAAACTACTGGCGGTCTTGGGAGAGCCAGTCCTGACAAAACTCTACCATCTGGTGAGCAAGATGTATGAGACAGGCGAAATACCCACAGACTTCAAGAAGAATATAATAATTCCAATCCCAAAGAAAGCAGGTGTTGACAGATGTGAAAATTACCGAACTATCAGCTTAATAAGTCACGGCTGCAAAATACTAACGCGAATTCTTTACAGACGAATGGAAAAACTACTAGAAGCCGACCACGGGGAAGATCAGTTTGGATTCCGTAGAAATGTTGGAACACGTGAGGCAATACTGACCCTACGACTTATCTTAGAAGCTAGATTAAGGAAAGGAAAACCTACGTTTCTAGCATTTGTAGACTTGGAGAAGCCTTTTGACAATGTTGACTGGAATACACTCTTTCAAATTCTGAAGGTGGCAGGGGTAAAATACAGGGAGCGAAAGGCTATTTACAATTTGTACAGAAACCAAATGGCAGTTATAAGAGTCGAGGGTATGAAAGGGAAGCAGTGGTTGAGAAGGCAGTGAGACAGGGTTGTAGCCTCTCCCCGATGTTATTCAATCTGTATATTGAGCAAGCAGTGAAGGAAACAAAAGAAAAATTCGGAGTAGGTATTAAAATGCATGGAGAAGAAATAAAAACTTTGAGGTTCGCCGATGACATTGTAATTCTGTCAGTGACAGCAAAGGACTTGGAAGAGCAGTTGAACGGAATGGACAGTGTCATGAAAGGAGGGTATAAGATGAACATCGAACTGGCTATGGCAAGGAAAGCGTTTCTGAAGAAGAGAAATTTGTTAACATCGAGAATAGATTTAAGTGTCAGGAAGTCATTTCTGAAAGTATTTGTATGGAGTGTACCCATGTATGGAAGTGAAACATGGACGATAAATAGTTTGGACAAGAAGGGAATAGAAGCTTTTGAAATATGGTGCTACAGAAGAATGCTGAAGATTAGATGGGTAGATCATATAACTAATGAGGATGTATTGAATAGGATTGGGGAGAAGAGAAGCTTGTGACACGACTAGAAGAAGGGATCGGTTGGTAGGACATGTTCTGAGGCATCAAGGGATCACCAATTTAGTATTGGAGGGCAGCGTGGAGGGTAAAAGTCGTAGAGGGAGACCAAGAGATGAATACAGTAAACAGATTCAAAAGGATGTAGGTTGCAGTAGGTACTGGGATCTGAAGAAGCTTGCACAGGATAGAGTAGGATGGGGAGCTGCATCATACCAGTCTCAGGACTGAAGACCACAACAACAACAACAACAACAACACGAGGGGGTGGACTATATAAGAAACTAACTATGGAGGATATGGAAAGAATGCATTGAGAAGTTGTACGAAAAAGTTTGTAAAAAGGAAAGGTACTGTACAATGAAGAATAATTATTCGGAAAGAGGATATGAATAGAATACAGAAAGTAGGAATAGATAAGACTTTTTGGGAACAATGATGAATGAAGGGAGATCTCCAAGAAGTAAAGAAAGTTTTGTTTGCAAAATACTGCTGTAAAACAAACCCTGTCCTTTCCTTTTTTGTTATTCCGCTATGTATTTGTGTACTCTAGTGTATTTGTGTTTTTCCTGTCTTTTGTGTTTAGCTAATAAGATTTATGTTGTAGAATTGTTCTAATACTAAGCTACATTCACTATGATGAGGAATACTGTTATCCACAAATATAATTTGTATTAATAATATGTCATTTTCTTTGTAAAGATTTTTACACATTATTAATTCTGTTCTGTTTCAACTCTCATGTGTGAAATTAATGTTTCAAAAACTATTCTCGTTATTTTATTTTTTTACTTATGTCATAATTCCTGTAACACTAATGTATATGTCTATTTCTATTCTTTTACAAAGCCCATATTACTACAAATGTTATCTGTACTATTATGTTCTTTAATTATGTATTTTGTACCTTTGTAATTGTATTCTTATGTTGTAAATTTATAATTGTATACACACCAGTTCACCAAATTAAGTAACTTGTAAGCATTCATTTCACTGCACACATTTCTGTTGGTCACAGTATATGCACAATATACTGTTAGTGCTCGCATGTGTGTTGATAATTCAGCAAGGGACTGGTTAACTGCATTGCTGGTTCTAAGGACATTTCAAAAAAAAAAAAAAAAAAAATTGTGAGTGCACAAGTGGTGGTTCATGGAATTGCTATATTATCCACAAGACTCTTCAGTGGTGATTGTGCACCCACACAGTCACAACGGATGGCTGCTAGGCATGTCTACAAGGACTACAGTGTGACTGCACCTTTGATGGCACACCAATACCATTATTTCTACAAGGACTGCAGTGGGCCTGCACCTCTAGTGGCCCACCAATACCGTAATCTCTACCAGGACTACATAGGGTCTGCTCTGTGATGACCTACCTACCAATATTCTTCAAAACTTTGACTGACTCTGCTGTGGCCCATTACCTGTCTGCATGTCAAGAGTCAGCACTGTCGTCCATTGGAAGGACAACACTACTTCTTCAAGACTGCATGGATATCCACTATATCCGTGTGCATTTTTTTTACTGCTCAGACTTTGTGCATAAAATTGTTATTAATACTGTGATGGATGATCAGGACTGTCTTTATGGACCGTGAGAAAATTTTAGCTTTTGACCAACATTGTATCAATAAGTGTGTGCATTTGATTTCTTTGTTATTGTAATTATGAAAAATTTTATTAAATCATTATTGGCTACTGCCCAAAACAATATGTAAATTTTTTTGTGGGGAGCATGGGGGCTATGTAAGTAGGCTGTTTAGGTTTTTATATTGGCAACGCCACGTAGCGCTCTGTACGAAAATCACTGGCTGTGCTGTGTGCAGTCTGTGGCTGGTTGGCATTGTTGAAAAATTGTCTATTGTAGTGTTGGGCAGTTGGCTGTTAACAGCGCGTAGCGTTGCGCAGTTGGAGGTGAGCCGCCAGCAGTGGCGGATGTGGGGAGAGAGATGGCGGAGTTTTGAGAGCGGATGATCAGGACGTGTGTCCATCAGAGAGAGTAAATTTGTAAGACTGGATGTCATGAACTGATATATATATGATGACTTTGGAACATTATTAAAGTAAGTACATTGTTTGTTCTTCATCAAAATCTTTCATTTGCTAACTATGTCTATCAGTAGTTAGTGACTTCAGTAGTTAGACTCTTTTATTTAGCTGGCAGTAGTGGCGCTCACTGTATTGCAGTAGTTCGAGTAACGAAGATTTTTGTGAGGTAAGTGATTTGTGAAAGGTATAGGTTACTGTTAGTCAGGGCCATTCTTTTGTAGGGATTATTGAAAGCCAGATTGCGTTGCGCTAAAAATATTGTGTGTCAGTTTAGTGTTGACCACAATAGGTGAAGAGCGAAATGTCTGAGTACGTTCAGTTCTGCTCAGCTGTTTGAAAATCAAATAATGTAAGAGGTTTATCAGCACAGTAATTCATTAATTTTTGTAAGGGGACGTTTCATATAATTACAATTTTTCCTTCGGAGTTGAGCTACAGAGGTCCTCGGCTAATACTTCATCTGCTCTTTTACAGGTGAAAGCGCTGTAGTTTTTAGACTTCCGTACCTCAGTCGATAGAAAGAAGAGGAACCCTTGTTCTTCCGTTAAAGTCACTTATTCATATAACATGGTCCCTTGGCGAGGTAAGAAATTTAAACTTCTAACTCAGTGAATTCAAAAGAGAAGGTCATATATTTTCATGCTCGCAAATTCACGCATCAGAAACTATAGGATATTTCAGACTGACCTAGAATCATGAAATTTCGTAGTAAGCAAAGATTCACAGTTGCAATAAGGCAAAAAATCGAAAAATTATTAATTTGTTACTATATGACACGAAAGAAATATTTTTTTGCTACCCGACTGTAAGTGTGTGTGAGTGTTACGACCCCTTTCTTCCTAGAAACTGGAAAAGCAAATGTGAAATTAAACAAAAAATTTATATTTAAATCTTAAAGTTAACACATTCTCCAAAGTCTTCGAATTCGATAACAGGCAAAAGGCGTCGAGAGCCATGACTGCCAGGATGAATAAACTAACTGTGGCCGCGCGGAGTGGTCGCCCGGTTTGAGGCGTCATCTCACGGACTGCGCGGCCACTCCCGCCGGAGGTTCGAGTCCTCCGTTGAGCGTGGGTGTGAGTGTTCTCCTTAGCATTAAGGGGCTCCGGAACGCCCTATACTTGCAATGTTAAAATAACGCTTATAAATTACATCTTTCCTCATGAAGTATTTGAGGTAGGAAGTTGAACTTTTTACAGATTATTTATTGGAATATGGGCTACAACTTAACACAGGGATTTTACAAAATTTTAGTTCAGTTATTAAAGATGATTTTTTTTCAATTGTAATGAAAATTCTCAACAGTTTTTGCAATTTTTTATTTATATATTCAAAAATATACAGTTCTTTGGAAAAAGGCTGTGTTAAATTATGCAGAAGGTACTGTGTAACATTTACTGAAAGTTTGAAACAAATATGTTTGGAAGATCCTTAGAAAACATGTAATTAGTATGAGAAAATAAAAGTTTTGGGAATCGAGCGACAAAGATTGGATTACCTTTTTAGTGCATTCCAGGTCCATAGGATGGATTATCTTCATCCTCTGCAAACTCCTCCTCCAGCTTCCTCTTGTTCCTCCTCCTGTTTACTCTTGCTTGTATTTCTAGACTCTTTACAGCCCTGTCTGCAGCCCGAAGGCGTTCCTTGTCTAAAGCAAGCATCGCTCGTACCATGTTAGAACCTAACTTCATTCCGATATTTCTAAATACCTTTGGCTTTCCAACATTTCTCCTTTTCTTAAAAGCTTTCAGAGGATTTCTAATAACTTTACTTTTACTCATTATTATACTTCAACAAAACAGAGACTCAAGAAACAGAATTAATTACGAATATTTTCGAGATAACGACAGAGTAAATAAACATGAAACAATCGACAATCACACCAGCGATATGTAGTGAACCATCACAGGTTAGCCACAACACATACTTTATCTCACATCACTAAAATGTACCTGATGAACACGGACGTTAATAATAACACCATTTGACAGCAGTTTAACAGCGCCACAGTGGGTCACGCCCATGTAGAACACATTTCAAAAAAAAATTAAAAATAGTTGTAGTCTTCGGAATTGAATAAATTATATATCTATTAAAAGGTAATAGTCTGCAGATTCAGAAAACGCAAAAAAGTAAAAATTGAACTTTTCATGATTTTGAGCCTTTCCGGAGCCCCTTAAGATAGTTTAAGTAGTGTGTAAGTCTAGGGACCAATGACCTAAACAGTTTGGTCCCTTATAAATTCACACAAATTTGGACATTTTTGAACTAGCTTTGTACATAATTTAAGTGTATTGAACCCTCAGTGTGTGAGTCCTATTCACACTTAACCAGTTTTGTCCTTTTTTTTTCGATAGATAGGTCGGAAAGAAGATTAGATATTGGGTTGGAGACTACACCGTGGCAGAAGTCACGGGATCCGTTCTAATAGTGTGCCGCCCCTCGTTTTTCCCGTCGTAGTGCAACAGATCGGCGTGGCATGGACTCGACAAGCGGCTGGAAGTCCCCTGCAGAAATACTGAGCCATGCTGCCTCTATAGCCGCCCGTAAATGCGAAAGAGTTGCCGGTGCCGGATTTTGTGTGCCGACTGACCACTCGATTACGTCTCGTAAATATTAGTTGAGATTGACGTCGAGCGCTCTGGTTGGCCAGATCATTCGAACTGCCCAGAACGTTCTCGAAACCAATCGCGAATAACTTGGGCCCGGTGACACGGCGCATTGTCATCCATAAAAATGCTATCTTTGTTCGTGAACAAGAACTCGAAAAAACTGACTGCAAATGAAGTAGCCGAACACGATCAATTCAGTTAGACCAGAGGACCCAGCCTGTTCCATGAAAACACAGCCCAGTTGCTATGGAGACACGACCAGCGGGCACAGTGCGTTGTTGACAACTTGGATCCACGGCTTCGCGGGGTCTGTTTTAGACTCGAATCCTATCATAAACTCCTACCAATTGAAATGGTTCAAATGGCTCTGAGCACTATGGGACTGAACATCTGAGGTCATCAGTCCCCTAGAGCTTAGAACTACTTAAACCTAACTATCTTAAGGACATCACATACATCCATGCCCGATGCAGGATTCGAACCTGCGACCGTAACAGTCACCTAGAACCGCTCGGCCACCGCGGCCGGCACTGAAATGGTTCTCATCTGGTCAGGTCACGGCTGTCCTGTCGCGTAGGGCGCAACCGATGTATTCAAGAACCCAGGAGAGGCTCTGCAAGCGACGCCATGCTGCTGGCATAGGCATCGTGTCGGTCATCTCCTGCCATAGACCATTAACGCCAGATTTCGCCGCACTTCCTAACGTCTGCGTTCGTCATACGGCCACCATTTATTTCTGCGACCATTTCACGCAGTGTTGGTTGTGTTTTAGCACTAATAGCACCGCTGCTCTCGGTCGTTAAGTCAACGCCGTCAACCACTTCGTTGTCCGTGGTGTGAGGTAACGCTTGAAATGTGGTATTCTCTGCACACTCTTGATACTGTGGATCCTGGAAAATTGAATTCAGGAGCGATATCCGAAATGTAATGTTCCGTGCGTGTAGCTCCGACTACCGTTCCGCATTCACAGTCTTAATATTCCCGTCGTGCGGCCATAATCACGTCTGAAACCTTTTCACATGAATCACCTGTGTAGAAACGACAGCTCCGTCATTGCACTGCCCTTTTATACCTCGTGCACACGACCGCCAGAACCCGTACGTGCACATATCGACTTTTCTGACATCTGCGTATAGTGCTTTTGAGGAACTGGTAAGTGTGTACCGTTAGTGGTCTACACAAATGACAACCCTTATTTTGATAAATGAGACATACCGCTGAGTTACTGCAGTTTCCACGTAGGACTGCTGCCAAATGCGGCATTCGCCTCTAATCCGTCGGTAACCTGATACACCTGCCATTGCATAACGCGCCTGGTAGAAAACCGGGATCCATCGATCAGACGGCTGCAGCAAGTGGCTAGTATTAAAGATACCTGCTGTCCAGGTCGTAAACAGCCCGTGGGATGTTCGCGCGACTCCTGGCGCCAGGGCTCTCTCTCTCTCTCTCTCTCTCTCTCTTTCTCTGTCGTCTCCCCCCCTCCTCCACCGCACCCCCCCCGCCCCGTCGTCCCCACCCCCCGTACTGCCCCCTCTTCTTACAGTCAACTGTCCTGTAACGTTTCCTGGGTCGTAAATCGGAGCAGATCAGCTGTGCCTCGGCATAAATAAGACGGGTATCTTTACTGCGATCAGACCACTCGGTCGCGCAGGCGGACAAGTGCGGGCACTTGGTCGCGGGATGGAGAGGCCAGGGCGGCTCGTTTGGCAGCGCCCGAGGTGCAGACGTCGACGGCTGGGAGCCGCTAAGCTGGCGATTTACAGCCGCGGGGAAAGGCGCTCCGAAGCCCCGCGCGGGCGCAGAGCTAGGCGAGGCGGACTTAATCTCGGGGCAGGTTAGCGCTCGCTGTCGCCGCCGCGGGGCCATTACTGTCCGCCGAGGAGACAAATCATTTTTTGCCTCGGCCAGTGCTCGGTCCTGAGAAACCGCTCCGCAAATTATCGCCCGGCGATTAAGGTGGACGCCCGGGTACCCGCGGCTCGTAAACGGGCCGTAGAGTCGCAGTGTGGCCCACAAGGACCGCTTAGCAAACTCCATTATGTCGGCCGATTTTGTTAATCTATACAAATGGTCTCCAAAGAGAGTCAGCGCCCGCTATCTTTTATTCCCTTTTTAACATGCGTCGCTTGGACGCAAGGGAAGGTAAAACACACGTAAAATTCATCCGTAAGTACACTACTGGCCATTAATATTGCTACACCACGAAGATGACGTGCTACAGACGCGAAATTTAATCGACAGGAAGAAAATGCTGTGATATGCAAATGATTAGCTTTTCAGAGCATTCACACAAGCTTGGCGACGGTGGCGTCACCTACAACGTGCTGACATGAGGAAAGTTTCCAAAGGATTTCTCATACACAAGCAGCAGTTGACCGGCGTTGCCTCGTGAAACGTTGTTGTGATGCCTCGTGTAAGGAGAAGAAATGCGAACCATCACGTTTCCCACTTTTATAAAGGTCGGATTGTAGACTATCCCGATTGCGCTTTATCGTATCGCGACATTGCTGCTCGCGTTGGTCGAGATCTAATGACTGTTTAGCAGAATATGCAATCGGTGGGTTCAGGAGGGTAATACGGAACGCCGTGCTGGATCCCAACGACCTCGTATCAGTAGCAGTCGAGATGACAGGCATCTTATCCGCATGGCTGTAACGGATCGTGCAGCCACGTCTCTATCCCTGAGTCAACAGATGGGGACGTTTGCAAGATAACAACCATCTCCACGAACAGTTCGACGACGTTTGCAGCAGCATGGACTATCAGCTCGGAGACCGTGGCTGCGGTTACCCTTGACGCTGCGTCACAGCCAGGAGCGCCTGCGATGGTGTACTCAACGACGAACCTACGTGCACGAATGCACGAATGGCAAAACGTCGTTTTTTCGGATGAATCCAGGTTCTGTTTACAGCATCATGATGGTCGCATCCGTGTTTGGCGACATCGCGGTGAACGCACATTGGAAGCGTGTATTCGTCATCGCCATACCGGCATATCAGCCGGCGTGATGGTATGGGGTGCCATTGGTTACACGTCTCGGTCACCTCTTGTTCCCATTGACGGCACTTTGAACAGTGGACGTTACATTTCAGATGTGTTACGACCCGTGGCTCTACCCTTCATTCGATGCCTGCGAAACCTTCGATTTCAGCAGGATAATGCACGACCTCATGTTGCAGGTCCTGTACGGTCCTTTCTGGATACAGAAAATGTTCGAGACTGCTGCCCTGGCCAGCACATTCTCCAGATCTCTCACCAATTGAAAACGTCTGGTGAATGGTGGCCGAGCAACTGGCTCGTCACAAGACGCCAGTCACTACTCTTGATGAACTGTGGTATCGTGATGAAGCTGCATGGGCAGCTGTGCCTGTACACGCTATCCAAGCTCTGTTTCACTGAATGCCCATGCGTATCGAGGCCATTATTATGGCCATCGGTGGTTGTTCTGGGTACTGATTTCTCAGGATCTATGCACCCAAACTGCGTGAAAATATAATCACATGTCAGTTATAGTATAATATATTTGTCCAACGAATACCCGTTTATCATCTATATTTCTTTTTGGTGTACCAATTTTAATGGCCAGTAGTGTATTTAATCGTTACTGTAGAGTTTTAAGGAACGAAGCGTCATTTTGGCATGGGTGTAGTGAACACTGCTTTAGACAAACTGGTTTATTGGAGATTTCGTGCCATGTTTTCTTGATACCAACGTTCACAGAATGTTGTTGACACATAATTCAGATTGTTTTAAACTGATTTCTATTTTCAACGATACTGAAATGTGATGACAGGACACGGGAACCCGCAAGTAATGACCACTGAGCCCATAGATGCAACAGCAGTTAACAGTCTTTATTTATTCTCGCAACAACCAGTGTGTACACGCTGTTGATAAGCACAGTTGCAAACAATAATGCTGTAAATGAATGAACAAAAATAATTATTTTACAAATCTAGATTTAACAATTGCTGAAATAGTCGTCTTTTTAATTTTAAACCAAAGGCCCTAATAATTTGCTCATATGAGCCTGATAAGGTAACTCCAAAGACTTCTAAGACAATGGAATTTCAGACAAATATTTTAAACTTTAAAATTTTGTGATACCTTCAGACGCACACAAGAAATGAAGCCTGGCCCGTAATAAGTACTTCTTTAAAAGAAAATGGTGCAAGTGAGTAGCCTTTTATGAGTGTGTGTTATCGTTAATACAAACGTGAACTGACAACATAAATGTGCTACTGAGCTGAAAACCACATCACTTAGATGAAATTGAAAAGCATCCCGTGTGTGGTAACCAATGATCTTATTCATAAGCAAATAAATAAGCAAACCAATAATTTGTCACTCAATAGACTTGGTCAGTCATCACTCTTTGAAGAAACGTAACTGTATATACATTAAAAAGAACAAACTGTCATGTCGACCTCTATAAGAATGTAATCTGAAACACACGAAAGTTTCTGCACTGAGATGCGGCCTTGGTAAAATAAAGAAACTGACACAACCTACATTACACAAAGGAAACTATCAATCACGTATTAAGAATCTCAACTGCAAAATGAAGTATTGGCAGACACAGCAACACAGCAAGATTCTGCAAAAGCTAAAGAAAATATTGCTAAAAACTAGCTACAGTTGCTTCAGGGAAATTGGGTTCATAATCTTGACACAGAATGCCAATGAAATACATGAGTCAACCTTTAAGTACTGAAATTTCGGTTAGGAAGGAATTTATCAATGAAAATTCATTTAATCTAATAACTTCCATGGTACAGTAAATTAACTTAGAACATCAGCCAATAGAATAATTATTAAAAACTCGACTGTGGCGAGGGTGAAGTGGACCAACAATACAAGTCTACAAAAATAAAAATAAACCGTTTACCTCACCAAATGATACCTTGTCCTTCATTTCAAAACATTTTTTTATGTCCGTATGCTATCCAACCACTTTTCTGAGTCGTCATTCCTCCTCGTAATATACCCGCAACTCACAGTGTTCCAAAAGTGCGTTCATGCATTACATTGTACACTCCACGAATCCCCGCCTGCTGTACATCGCAGCTATCGACTGCTGATTACGAAAGATTCTACTATTCCATAGTGCTGCCGTCTCAGACACAGATAATGTTTCTGTGACCACAATTCTTCAAATATATCATTTTTCTTTGCAAATATTGACACATCCAGCAACATCATCAAAAAATAGCCTTCTTACAATGGACCAAATAAGAAACATGAAAATTGAAACATCTTTAAAACTTTAAAATTTTTTTAAGAAAGATTAGAAATCACCCACCTTTTATATTATGTTTTGATGGCCTTCAGTAATTAACCACATAATTATAATTTCAAACAAGCTGTTCATAACCAGCAATCAAGGCGTGTAAAGGGTGACTATCTATACAAATACCAAAGACCTTTTTCTTAAACCATACCTGCTGTGATTCAGAAGTGGACGTACACTAGCGGGACGCTATTCATGCCCTCGCGCAGGACGCGCTAGAAGAGCAAATACAGTGTCTACAACAGAGAAAGCATCATTAGTTTATTATTAAACTCAGGATAGCCGAAAACAAAACAACATACACACTACTGAAATAATCACTCCAAAGGAATCCTCCAGTTACAATTGGAGACACATACATCAAATGAGTTGAGGTACACATAGATGAGGAAGTGAATTTCCACGAACACATAAGGCTAACAACGGAAAAAGGAGAAAACATACTAAATAAACTGCTGAGGCTAAATTGAAAACAGCACAGACTACCTCTGCCAGTTATACGGACATACCAATGTACACTCTTGGAGTCAGAACTTAGCTTCGCAGTTAGCACATGGGCACACAGACTGAACCTGGTCACCAACAAAGCATCAGTCAGACGAAGGCGGACAAGAGTCCTACTTAGGCTATCTGGGGCCTTCGGCACCACCGCAGTGGCTGCACTGTGTGAGGTGCTCAGAAAATGCCCCATAGATACCACGATAAAATATAGAGTTGCAATGTACTGCTTAAAGATGGGCGGACTAGATAAAGTACATACAATAACTGGTGTACCGATACAGACGTCACATCAAAAGTTGGCGTTAGGATACACGGTAAGGTGAGTGGTATGTAAGTGATAAGGGGCGTTGATTGCACATCTGACTCCCTGACATAAGGGACACTTGAGAATGAAACATGCCGATCCCAGCCGCGGTATGGTACATTTATTAACTGGACACTGACTTTACCCCACGCACTTAATCCGTGTGAGTCTGAGATAGCATATACATGCTCATCTGAGGAAGAAGGTTCCCCAGAACACGTTGTCTTTTTCTGCGGGCAATACGTGGACAATAGACGTGCACTACACTTAGACTACACAGAAACAGACACAGATATATACACCGAAACAGACACAGGTATATACACAGCAATAAGAGACGAAGAACAATTGGCACAACTAAACGTATTGAGCCGGCCGCGGTGGCCGTGCGGTTCTAGGCGCTGCAGTCCGGAACCGCGGGACTGCTACGGTCGCAGGTTCGAATCCTGCCTCGGGCATGGATGTGTGCCTGCCTCGGGCATGGATGTGTGTGATGTCCTTAGGTTAGTTAGGTTTAAGTAGTTCTAGGGGACTGATGACCTAAGATGTTAAGTCCCATAGTGCTCAGAGCCATTTTTAAACGTATTGACAAACAGTATTTCAAAAACAGCATATGAAGAGTACCTGTGGACACGACATAACAGACTTGCTTATACGCAACGTAAGCCGGCCGCTGTGGCCGAGCGGTTCTAGGCGTCAGTCTGGAACTGCGCTGCTGCTACGGTCGCAGGTTCGAATCCTGCCTTGTGCATGGATGTATGTCATGTCCATAGGTTAGTTAGGTTTAAGTAGTTCTAAGTATAGGGGACTGATTACCTCAGATGTTAAGTCCCATACTGCTTAGAGCCATTTTTTATACGCAACGTAACAACAATGTCCAGAGGGTGGACACCGATATCCACAGTGACAGCGGAAACAGTGACAATGAAGTGAAACAGGAGGAAGACGAGATGTGACAGTAAATTAGCTATAGGTACTGGCGATGTAGCCAAGAAATCACCAAATCCTGTACATGAATGAGCACCTAAAGCTGATACATAGGATTAGCAATCCATAGGATTAACAACACTATTTCTCTACTACTAACCAAACTTATTTTTTGTGACTGGCGGTCAACAACTCGAAGAAACCACAGATCAGTCGTGTATCCTACCATCTTTTTGTATTCTTCATAAAAACAATTAAATTTAATTTATTTTTTAACCTTAAATTATCGTTATTTTAAAAAGCATTATTCTTTGTAAAATGTAGTAAATAAAAACAAAAGAAAAGAAAACGAAACTGTAAAAATGATGAAAAACGAAGACTGTAAGATATACGACCTGTTTTACAACATCAGGTAACAGCTCTATAATTTGGCAATAAATAATTAAAAATAAGTAAATATTATTAAAGAGTATAAGACACTGCCGAAAACAGTTAACTAAACCATTTGCCTCTCAATAATACAAGAGTGACTTAGTTATTCAGTTCTCGGGTGAGAAGTGCTACCCAATAAAGTTTGTGCAGTGCGAAAAGAACAAAACAACGGAAGTTGTAACTGAGACTCTCTTAGAGATCGGAAAAACAATCCAGGGGTGGTGCTTTGTTAACTCTCGCCGAACACAAAAACTGACCACAGACGCTACAGGATGCGGATATGGAGGGGGATGTGGTCTGCACACCTTTCTCTCGGCCGTATGTCAGTTTCCGAGACCGGAGCCGCTACTTCTCAATCAAGTAGCTCCTCAGTTTGCCTCACAAGGGCTGAGTGCACCCCGCTTGCCCACAGCACTCAGCAGACCGGATGGTCACCCATCGAAGTGCTTGCCCAGACCGACAGCGCTTAACTTCGGTGATCTGACGGGAACCGGTGTTACCACTGCGACAAGGCCGCTGGCCTCCTTCCTTCTTCGGTAAGAGAAATAACCAATAAACAACCTGATGCTGCAGTGTCAAAGAGACTTTAAACACAAGGTGGCACAATGTCCGTCTAAAAGTAGCCCGTTCGTCTGAACACACCCTCACGGCGCGCCTGCACCGACAATACGTCTCTCAAGCGCGGAGGACGTCTTCTCATCTCGGAAGTGGGGATTGACACGCCAGTAAGGCGTGAATGTAGATACGGACGTATCAGACAGCAACGAGAAGTAGTAGGAAAAAAAATCTAGTTGTATACGTCAAAACTGTAGAAACGGTATGGAAGAAATTATATGAAGTGATTGATCTCTCCTGGAAGCAAAATTACTTTTGACGACAAAAGGAAAGTGGATATTAAAAATTAATTAACTCAGCCATGGAAGACATTCCTTAACAAGAGAGATCTAAGGTAATGCTATAATCAATTTGAAGCGTCAAGTATTCAAACGGAATTCGGAAAGGACCTTCCGAATGTGTAGATCGACCAGCCTAGAGGCTATCATGCCCCATTCTTACTGTATCCTTTTCTCAATCACTGCACTCCCTCTTATTTATCGTCAACTTCTAAACTGTTGAAAGGTCTCTGTTGGATTCCTTTCATGTTTAATTTCTTAAATCTGATGTCATTTATGGAGTAAATTCCTCTCCTAAATTTACTGTGGCGTTTCTGACTATCTGGGAGGAGACTGAGTAGTGGAACGTGTTACTTTTACACGTAAACAAGAACGATCTGCCACACTACTACACTTTAAAGCACAGTTTATATGTAATTCATGTCACACAGTCTCATACGGAACCTACATCCGCTTTCTGTTATATACTGTATATGATAAGATACTGTCATCCCCCTTCCCTTCTGTGTGAGAGGATGAATGATCAAATGTGTTTGTAGTTGCATGCTTGAGGGTAGCAGACAAGGCTGTCTGCTAGAGAACAGTAGGACCAACGTCGGAACAGGTAGCTACGGTTTCTAAAAGCAAAGAGGTTTCTATTCTTAGTATGGTCCGGTCCGTCCCTTGTCATGTTGGTTTAGGAAGCTGCCCCTCTGGCCCCTTCCGTTTGTCTTTGTGAGCCACTCTCAGGGAGCACGCTGGGCAGTAAGCAGTTGGAGTCTGGCAGTAGGCAGTTGCAGTCTGGCGGTGGCGAGCGTCTGAAATGGTAAGATCTCCGGCTAAGCGCGTGTCTGCTAAGTCCGTAGGACAATGGATTTGTTAAGTTCAGCCTAACTGAGAATCTAATCACGTTTATTTCGGGTTAGCTCTAAAATATCTAAGGTTATCTTAAATTGCAGCGTAGTGTAATTCTCGTGTGAAGTTCATATTATTTTCCGGTTGTTGCTTTGTTACTACTTTGTAAGTGGAACCACGTGTTGATCAGTAACTCTAACTAAGATCAATCATAAATGCGAATGCTTGTGTGAATATAACGTCTCGTCTTAACAATATATTCAATATAGCAACTTTTCTTTATGTTCAACCCACGTGGGATGTACTTTGCGAGACCAGTACCACGTGCTTATATAACTGTTTGACCCATCAGGTTAATAGTAAGACGTTAGTAACCAGTTCAAGGTTTTTCTTTTGTCAATTGCTTTTCGATCGAATTTATTTTAATTATCAAAATTACTGTGGAGTTATACGCTTTCTGTAAACCAAGTTGACCACGTGAAGCATGCGGTGTAATCATCAAAGTAGCCCTCAGCTATTCTTCTTGGGAAGATTTCACAAAGAGTTAATATGAATTTAGTATACCAGTGTGTGGTAATTACATGACGGACAGGATTGTGCTACGAACGTAATTTCTTTGACTGAAAATTTGAATCTGTTGGTTGTGGTTAACTTTCTCTTCCATGTGTTTCAATGTTCTTTGTGTGTTGTTTTATGAATCCAGTGTTGTATCCAGTCTCCCAATCTTGGCTCCATATTTTATGTGTTCCGTAAGATTCCAATCTCACATTTTCACAATCGTAAATAAGGCACCAGCTCAGTTATAACTCACGTATAATATGCTGAAATTTCGATGATCAATCTTAAAAATAAATTTCCAAATATAAACTGATTTCTTTCTTTTTATTTAAATTCTCCTTTTATATATATATATATATATATATATATATATATATATATATATATATATATATATATATATATATATATTACCGGTTGTTGTATGACTGTAAAAGATTATAATCAATGTTAGTCTGATTGGTAATGTGGTAAACCTAGACTAGTTACCTGCTGAAACAGTTGCCCAGTAAACGCACGGTTAATCTCCCCAGACAGCTCACAGCTTGTAACCCGCTTTTGTTCTACTATTAGCACCCGATTTCAGCATACCAAATTCATGTAGAAATATTACACATGGCGACCCTGTTCTGTGATTCCGCTAGACTCTGGAATCTCTGAAACGTTAGATTGCGAGCGTGTTATAATCTTAATTTTTTTTCCCTACAGCGCTGAAACAACTTTTGCGTTGTTTCTGAGCAGACGTTCAAAAGATTCACGGCGTTGTTGAGCGGCGTTGTGTTGTTTGTCTTGTTTCGTTTTCTATATTTGTTTGTTCTATATATGTGTGTTTTTTTTCTCTCGCTTGTAAATTCCACTGTTTGGATCAAACATAAAAATTTGTTTTGCGTGTGAAAAAGTGCGTACTAGGTTGGGTATCTTTCGTGTGACTGTCGTAATTTTTGGGGGACACATTTATTTTGATTAGTGTGTCGCGTACCGTTTATAAATTGCACTAATGCAGACACGTAACCAAGCTAAAAGTAAGCGGTCCGACAACTTAAGCAACATGGACCAAGGGGATAATTTGATTTCGAATGTTAATGCGTCGGGCGGTTCCGAAAATACAATGGGAAATACTTCAGACGAAATGCAAAACAGCACGAACGTGCTCACAGCAGAGCCAGAAATAAATTTGCCTCCTACTAACCAAATTGATTTGGCAGAACTCTTGAAAACCTTATTGCAACAAAATAAAGAATCATCAGAAAAATCGTTCCGAGAACAAAAAGAATCGATCCGCGAGCTAGGCGAACAAATGACGCAAAAATCTGAAAAATCGATCCGCGAGCTAGGCGAACCAATGACGCAAAAATCTGAGAAATCGATCCGAGAGCTAGGCGAACCAATGACGCAAAAATCTGAGAAATCGATCCGAGAGCTAGGCGAACAAATAGACGAAAAATTAATCCAGCAGACAAATAAAGTTGACAAGTCGATGCAGAGAGTGTCCGATGATATCTCACAAAGAATAAACAATCTGGCAAGTGAAATAAAAAGTGACATTATGAAAGAATTAGGCCGTACATTTGAACAAATCGATGGTCGTCTGCAAGCCTTAGAACAGAGTAAGCGGAGTGGCGAGGCCAAATCTAAAGAAAGCGAAGAACGGCTACTTAGGAATTTCCAAGAGCTGAGGGAAGAATGCCAAAGAGAACGCCAGCAGGTACTCTCGAGGGTCCAGGAGGCGGAAACGCATTGTCCCACGTCCGTTAGCAACACAATAGCGGACAACAGTTTAGCGATCCACGCGTTGGAACAGCAGGTTGAACAATTGAAGCAGACTGGGGCGGAGGACAAGAGACAAATAGATGATAAGATTGCGGCATTAGCGGACATTGTAGGCACGATGAAGCTGACGGAAAGCGAGAACAATACTTCACCGGTAGCGGCCGCAGAGACCGAAGAAGTGCGTTCGCTTCTTAAATTTCAGAAGGGACAGTTTGAAGTGAACAGACAGCACAAAGCTGTAACAGGCGAATTACAAGAACGCGTGGCGCATCTGGAAAACCGCATGGCGTGTGATTCCAAACTCGCCAATAGCACTAAAAATAGCCGTACGAACAGTGCAGAGAGGGACTCCGGCCACGAGGGAGATTTTGACGACAGGGAAGAGTGTAATTTAAGGGGCAGACATGAGAGAAATAGAAACATTCAAGGGCCTCGACAGGAGGAAATGCGGGGATTTGATTTCAAACATTTCCTTACAGTAAGAAAGTTTGAGATATTCCGAAATTCGCAAAAAGGAATACATCCACGTGCATGGCTCGAGCAATTTGAGTTCTGTCTTCCTCCCGACTGGGCAAGTTCACATAAGATAGAATATATGTGTGGCTATTTGGGAGGCGAACCGGTGAGTCGCATGAGGTCGGCAGCGCGTCACTGCAACTCCACTCGGGAGTTTCGACAAGCATTTCTCTCCGCCTATTGGTCGGAAGCGGCACAAGATAGGGTCAAACATGGCATAATTATGCTGCCAAATTTGAATCAGTCTGGTTTCGGCAGCCCTGCAGGCCTATTCGACCACATGCTGCAGGCAAATCAATTTTTATACGACCCATACGGGCCTGCGGAACTAATTAGGATATGCATCACCAAATTGCCGATGCACTTGCGGCACGTCATTCTTGCGGGACGATGCAAAGAGGACGTGGAAACATTTAAGACACTTCTCCATGAGTTGGAATACAGTACAGCAGAATGCCCGCCTAATCAGGCACAAAGTTATTACAGGGCACAGCAGCGCGATCGCAGTCGTGGCCGTCGTACTAATCAACGGCGTGATTGGTCGTCGCGACGCGAACGGAACAATAATCGGGACAGGCCGTATAGAAACTGGGGTAACAGTCGCGAACACAGGTGGAAGAACAGAAATGATAGAGGATGGGGACAAGATCGTGAACGCAACAGGTACGACAACCAGCATCGTTACTACGATGAACACGGTGGGAGTAGGATTGTAGGCGGAGCCCCACATGATGTTGAAATTCGGCCGGCCAACCCTAGACATAATCCAGTAAATGGAAATGAACGAAACCGGCAATGACAAATGATCAGCCCAGAAGGCGCCAAATCGGAACAAATGAGCGACATGGCAAATGAGTACATAGGGTTCATAGAGAGGAGAATGAATTGATTAGTTTAAATTTGTGGCGGATGCATTTTGAATAATATGTTGGTAAAAATTAATGATAAAGATGTTTCTATGTGATGTTTCTAGCCTTTTTTTTCTTTCCTTGTGCAATTATGATTTAGTTTGATTCAAACGTAAATATAAAAGGTGTCCTTGTGAACGAGTAAAATGCTGTTTATGTTTTTTTTGTGTAAATTGAAAAGAGTCGCTCCTGAGAGAAGCAAGATCGTTGCTGAATTAGTGCAAAAACTCAGGGGAATATCCGATCTGTGGGTATTATGGGTCTGGCAAACCCAGGTCCCCAGCTGTTAGTAGCCGTGTTTCCGATTTTCTGTTTTCAGTGCTACTATCTTTCTATTACTATTCTATATCTGTCAGTATAAATGAGGATCTCTTACTGTAGTATGCGTGCTGTATGAATATTTTAAGATAGGAGAACTCTGAGAAAGGAATGAGTAAGTTTGGAATCTTGAAAACAGGATGCGATAATACGATTGTTTAACCATTGGCTTCCCAATATGCGATGATATGTTAATATTGATGATATATGTTTTTTTTTTTTGTTCTTTATAGCTGAGTACGTAAAGTGCTGCCTGTGGATTGCGTAAGTAGATTGATTCCCTTCAAGGTGAAAGAAGAATTGTGGTTTGTGTAATTTACGTGGTTCTGAAATATTATTGTGGTAGTCAAATATGAGCAGTTTTTCAGCAAATGGAGAATGGAACGGAAATATGAATCCTTTTTGTAGTCTTGATTGATGTTGAGCCAAAGCCTAAAAAATTATTCTGCGTTAATACTTGTCCTAGAAAAGCGACGTTTATGTGTTTTGCTGATGCTGTGAGCATTACAGCCTACTGTTTTCGCTGGTGCGGGACGCACTGCAGCCTATAGGATTTGTACTGAGGAAATTTCCCTCTTGAAGGTAGAGGATGATTAAATAATGTTGATTATGGGAACGAAGGAAAGCTTGGTTTAAGGTAATAAGGATGAAGCAAAACATTTGTCATTTATACTACAGGAGGATTCGAATCTTTTGTGTCTGTTGTAAGTTTAATATGTTAAGATGAAACTGTTTTACAGAATAGAGGTGACCACAATTTTGCCATTCATGAGAAATGAGTCCAGAAGAACCACCACAGGCGAAATAACTGATTTGAAAGCGAAAGGTAACATAAAGAAGGAACGAAATCGATGCAAAATGGGTAAGAAAATGTAATATAACCTGTATAATGCAAATAATTTAACCTTCTCAGAGTCATCTGCGTGATTAACTTTTGTGATAACGTAATTTTAGATGAAATTTTCTTACTGTTTTATGTGTGAATATATGAGTATGATAAATGTATAATTGCGAGTCTCTTTTCAGGTGTGTGAACTGGTATAAATGTTTTGGCGTGTAAATAACCATTGTTCTTTTTAATGTGTATGTTTAAGGAAAGTTCTCCATATTCATTATATGACAAGACATATGCGGCGAGCGTCAAGAAGAGGGCGAATTAGAACATTGCTGTAGTGGTATATACACGGTGTTGAAATAGCATTGGAGTAGCTTGTGGGCTTAACTAGGAGTGGATAGAAGTAGAATATTGAGTAATGCATGTTTATGGGTAGTTAGTTTGTAGAATAGACAACAGGTGTGCATGTGTGTGTGTGTAAATAACATGTGAACCCTATGCTATCCTGACCTATACTTGCGCAAGGCATAATCTTATTCATTTTAGTGAATTAATTAGTAGCATTTGATTTATTAAAACACAAGTGAACCACATTAGTGATGTGGATTTAAATATTATATTGTCAGTTCATTTAAATTTTATTTTTTACATTGTAAAGTCATTTCACTTTTATTTTTTTACATTGTCAAGTCATTTAAATTTTATTTTATATTGTCGATTCATCTAATTATTTTTATAAAAAAAATTAATTAAGTCTCACTTTGTTCTTAAAAATTGTGAAAGACAATACTAAGTGGTATTATGTATGACATCGTGTAATCACATAAGGATGATGAAAAATTTCTGTGAATGCAGTTGAGAACGTGAAAGCAAACCGGCAAAACTCTTAAGAGACAGCGGGAGCAGCCGGACTAGTTGTAAACTGGCGGGTTTCCCAGCAGGACACACTGTCAGCCAGGCCACTTCGGGAGCGCGGCCGACAACAAAAGAAGGGCTCCCGCAAACACTTTCCCTTGTACCTGGAGCTAATGGGCGGCCGCCCCGTGCGACCCTCTCCTCGAGGCGATGACCTGAGATGGGCGAGCGGTCCACCGCGCGGAAATCCATCTCCTGGCAACGCACCACACGCACGCGACCGTGACGAGACGGCTGCGGAGAAACAACACAAGGGGCGTGGAGCCTTTTGACAGGTACTGTCCAAAGAAACTTGCAGACGTCAACGACGCCTATCGACATTTCCTGACGGATGCCTACTGTCAAGCGACAGTAAATCATGGTTCGATGTTCTCTGGTCGCTAAGGGTGACACAAAGAAGAGCCATTAAGTGTCATCCTTGCCCAAGAATATCAACCTGGCGTGTCAATCGAGGATACCGCACGAATTTGACAACACAAACATGGAACCTAATCGAGATGTACGTGACACAGACCACCAAGAGAAACTTCATGAGAGGGCAGAGACGGCGGGATCGCACGCAACAGATGGACAAAAATCCCTACTGACAGCTGCGGCGACGAACCCCCTCCCCCTCCCCTTATATTGTGCCACGGAACAGTGGAACTAGTGAGGGTATCAGTGAACAGTGATTATACGGTTCTTAGTTCAATGTATATACGTGTGTTTCTGTCACAGAAACTTTGACTCGTGTGTTTTGCAGGGACTCGATTTATTGGTGTTTATTAAACTCTGACTCTTGTATTTTGCAGGTGTTCTATATTTTTTTTAAACTTTGACTCTTGTATTTTGCAGGTGTTTTATTTATTGCTGTTTTGTTTTAGATGTTGACTGTTGTACTGTTTTATTGATCAATGTTTGTTCTTGTGTTAGGTATTAGATTTGTGATATTTTGTTTCGTAAATTCATTACTGTGGCACTGCTTCCTTTATCAGTCAGATTGCTATTCATTCTCATTGGGCTGTGATCGATTAGCCTTTGCATGGGGCATATTTATTGTGAGGAACCCCTTAAGGGTAACAATCACACAATTATTGTAGTTTCAGTATAATGACACAGTGCTCATTGTTTGCTAACTAACTGAAATATTGTAGAGTGATTAAATTAGTACCACATAGTTAGGTTAATTCTACAGATTATTAGTTTTATAAGATATAGAATTTTTTTGCGATAACCACTTTGTAAAACATGTTTTTTCTCTTATCATTTTTTTGCTTTTGGGGATTGTGCATTGTAATATTCTGCTTTATAATACTGAAGTTATTTCATGTTCCTTTTTAATTGCTGTGGCACCTTTGCTATTTTCATAAATTTTGCTTCTTAATAAACAGTCATAAATTTGCCTGTGATCAGTTGGCTCTTGCAATGAACAAATACTGGTGAACTCCATAAGGGTAACAACCAGAAATTGTTTTCATATTAATGACACAGGAACCATTGTTTTTACTTGCTGACCGATTTAGGTCTACACGATCTTTTAAATAGGTGTCACAGATAGTGTGTTTTTTTTCTCTCTCTTTGAAATTGGTAGATTGTAAAGATGTTTGAAATTATTGTGTTTTAGCAAGTAGCTGGTGACCTTTTGCCTTTTCTTTACACTTTTGGTTTAAGTAGGGTGTGAGAAGCCTGCTTGGGAATGTCCTAGCATGGCGAGAAAATTCCCTGCACAGTCTTTTCCCGGAGCGTTGGGGTTATGAAAGGTCTCTGTTGGATTTCCTTCATGTTTAATTTCTTAAATCTGATGTCATTTATGGAGTAAATTCCTCTCCTAAATTTACTGTGGCGTTTCTGACTATCTGGGAGGAGACTGAGTAGTGGAACGTGTTACTTTTACACGTAAACAAGAACGATCTGCCACACTACTACACTTTAAAGCACAGTTTATATGTAATTCATGTCACACAGTCTCATACGGAACCTACATCCGCTTTCTGTTATATACTGTATATGATAAGATACTGTCATCCCCCTTCCCTTCTGTGTGAGAGGATGAATGATCAAATGTGTTTGTAGTTGCATGCTTGAGGGTAGCAGACAAGGCTGTCTGCTAGAGAACAGTAGGACCAACGTCGGAACAGGTAGCTACGGTTTCTAAAAGCAAAGAGGTTTCTATTCTTAGTATGGTCCGGTCCGTCCCTTGTCATGTTGGTTTAGGAAGCTGCCCCTCTGGCCCCTTCCGTTTGTCTTTGTGAGCCACTCTCAGGGAGCACGCTGGGCAGTAAGCAGTTGGAGTCTGGCAGTAGGCAGTTGCAGTCTGGCGGTGGCGAGCGTCTGAAATGGTAAGATCTCCGGCTAAGCGCGTGTCTGCTAAGTCCGTAGGACAATGGATTTGTTAAGTTCAGCCTAACTGAGAATCTAATCACGTTTATTTCGGGTTAGCTCTAAAATATCTAAGGTTATCTTAAATTGCAGCGTAGTGTAATTCTCGTGTGAAGTTCATATTATTTTCCGGTTGTTGCTTTGTTACTACTTTGTAAGTGGAACCACGTGTTGATCAGTAACTCTAACTAAGATCAATCATAAATGCGAATGCTTGTGTGAATATAACGTCTCGTCTTAACAATATATTCAATATAGCAACTTTTCTTTATGTTCAACCCACGTGGGATGTACTTTGCGAGACCAGTACCACGTGCTTATATAACTGTTTGACCCATCAGGTTAATAGTAAGACGTTAGTAACCAGTTCAAGGTTTTTCTTTTGTCAATTGCTTTTCGATCGAATTTATTTTAATTATCAAAATTACTGTGGAGTTATACGCTTTCTGTAAACCAAGTTGACCACGTGAAGCATGCGGTGTAATCATCAAAGTAGCCCTCAGCTATTCTTCTTGGGAAGATTTCACAAAGAGTTAATATGAATTTAGTATACCAGTGTGTGGTAATTACATGACGGACAGGATTGTGCTACGAACGTAATTTCTTTGACTGAAAATTTGAATCTGTTGGTTGTGGTTAACTTTCTCTTCCATGTGTTTCAATGTTCTTTGTGTGTTGTTTTATGAATCCAGTGTTGTATCCAGTCTCCCAATCTTGGCTCCATATTTTATGTGTTCCGTAAGATTCCAATCTCACATTTTCACAATCGTAAATAAGGCACCAGCTCAGTTATAACTCACGTATAATATGCTGAAATTTCGATGATCAATCTTAAAAATAAATTTCCAAATATAAACTGATTTCTTTCTTTTTATTTAAATTCTCCTTTTATATATATATATATATATATATATATATATATATATATATATATATATATATATATATTACCGGTTGTTGTATGACTGTAAAAGATTATAATCAATGTTAGTCTGATTGGTAATGTGGTAAACCTAGACTAGTTACCTGCTGAAACAGTTGCCCAGTAAACGCACGGTTAATCTCCCCAGACAGCTCACAGCTTGTAACCCGCTTTTGTTCTACTATTAGCACCCGATTTCAGCATACCAAATTCATGTAGAAATATTACACATGGCGACCCTGTTCTGTGATTCCGCTAGACTCTGGAATCTCTGAAACGTTAGATTGCGAGCGTGTTATAATCTTAATTTTTTTTCCCTACAGCGCTGAAACAACTTTTGCGTTGTTTCTGAGCAGACGTTCAAAAGATTCACGGCGTTGTTGAGCGGCGTTGTGTTGTTTGTCTTGTTTCGTTTTCTATATTTGTTTGTTCTATATATGTGTGTTTTTTTTTCTCTCGCTTGTAAATTCCACTGTTTGGATCAAACATAAAAATTTGTTTTGCGTGTGAAAAAGTGCGTACTAGGTTGGGTATCTTTCGTGTGACTGTCGTAATTTTTGGGGGACACATTTATTTTGATTAGTGTGTCGCGTACCGTTTATAAATTGCACTAATGCAGACACGTAACCAAGCTAAAAGTAAGCGGTCCGACAACTTAAGCAACATGGACCAAGGGGATAATTTGATTTCGAATGTTAATGCGTCGGGCGGTTCCGAAAATACAATGGGAAATACTTCAGACGAAATGCAAAACAGCACGAACGTGCTCACAGCAGAGCCAGAAATAAATTTGCCTCCTACTAACCAAATTGATTTGGCAGAACTCTTGGAAACCTTATTGCAACAAAATAAAGAATCATCAGAAAAATCGTTCCGAGAACAAAAAGAATCGATCCGCGAGCTAGGCGAACAAATGACGCAAAAATCTGAAAAATCGATCCGCGAGCTAGGCGAACCAATGACGCAAAAATCTGAGAAATCGATCCGAGAGCTAGGCGAACAAATAGACGAAAAATTAATCCAGCAGACAAATAAAGTTGACAAGTCGATGCAGAGAGTGTCCGATGATATCTCACAAAGAATAAACAATCTGGCAAGTGAAATAAAAAGTGACATTATGAAAGAATTAGGCCGTACATTTGAACAAATCGATGGTCGTCTGCAAGCCTTAGAACAGAGTAAGCGGAGTGGCGAGGCCAAATCTAAAGAAAGCGAAGAACGGCTACTTAGGAATTTCCAAGAGCTGAGGGAAGAATGCCAAAGAGAACGCCAGCAGGTACTCTCGAGGGTCCAGGAGGCGGAAACGCATTGTCCCACGTCCGTTAGCAACACAATAGCGGACAACAGTTTAGCGATCCACGCGTTGGAACAGCAGGTTGAACAATTGAAGCAGACTGGGGCGGAGGACAAGAGACAAATAGATGATAAGATTGCGGCATTAGCGGACATTGTAGGCACGATGAAGCTGACGGAAAGCGAGAACAATACTTCACCGGTAGCGGCCGCAGAGACCGAAGAAGTGCGTTCGCTTCTTAAATTTCAGAAGGGACAGTTTGAAGTGAACAGACAGCACAAAGCTGTAACAGGCGAATTACAAGAACGCGTGGCGCATCTGGAAAACCGCATGGCGTGTGATTCCAAACTCGCCAATAGCACTAAAAATAGCCGTACGAACAGTGCAGAGAGGGACTCCGGCCACGAGGGAGATTTTGACGACAGGGAAGAGTGTAATTTAAGGGGCAGACATGAGAGAAATAGAAACATTCAAGGGCCTCGACAGGAGGAAATGCGGGGATTTGATTTCAAACATTTCCTTACAGTAAGAAAGTTTGAGATATTCCGAAATTCGCAAAAAGGAATACATCCACGTGCATGGCTCGAGCAATTTGAGTTCTGTCTTCCTCCCGACTGGGCAAGTTCACATAAGATAGAATATATGTGTGGCTATTTGGGAGGCGAACCGGTGAGTCGCATGAGGTCGGCAGCGCGTCACTGCAACTCCACTCGGGAGTTTCGACAAGCATTTCTCTCCGCCTATTGGTCGGAAGCGGCACAAGATAGGGTCAAACATGGCATAATTATGCTGCCAAATTTGAATCAGTCTGGTTTCGGCAGCCCTGCAGGCCTATTCGACCACATGCTGCAGGCAAATCAATTTTTATACGACCCATACGGGCCTGCGGAACTAATTAGGATATGCATCACCAAATTGCCGATGCACTTGCGGCACGTCATTCTTGCGGGACGATGCAAAGAGGACGTGGAAACATTTAAGACACTTCTCCATGAGTTGGAATACAGTACAGCAGAATGCCCGCCTAATCAGGCACAAAGTTATTACAGGGCACAGCAGCGCGATCGCAGTCGTGGCCGTCGTACTAATCAACGGCGTGATTGGTCGTCGCGACGCGAACGGAACAATAATCGGGACAGGCCGTATAGAAACTGGGGTAACAGTCGCGAACACAGGTGGAAGAACAGAAATGATAGAGGATGGGGACAAGATCGTGAACGCAACAGGTACGACAACCAGCATCGTTACTACGATGAACACGGTGGGAGTAGGATTGTAGGCGGAGCCCCACATGATGTTGAAATTCGGCCGGCCAACCCTAGACATAATCCAGTAAATGGAAATGAACGAAACCGGCAATGACAAATGATAAGCCCAGAAGGCGCCAAATCGGAACAAATGAGCGACATGGCAAATGAGTACATAGGGTTCATAGAGAGGAGAATGAATTGATTAGTTTAAATTTGTGGCGGATGCATTTTGAATAATATGTTGGTAAAAATTAATGATAAAGATGTTTCTATGTGATGTTTCTAGCCTTTTTTTTCTTTCCTTGTGCAATTATGATTTAGTTTGATTCAAACGTAAATATAAAAGGTGTCCTTGTGAACGAGTAAAATGCTGTTTATGTTTTTTTTGTGTAAATTGAAAAGAGTCGCTCCTGAGAGAAGCAAGATCGTTGCTGAATTAGTGCAAAAACTCAGGGGAATATCCGATCTGTGGGTATTATGGGTCTGGCAAACCCAGGTCCCCAGCTGTTAGTAGCCGTGTTTCCGATTTTCTGTTTTCAGTGCTACTATCTTTCTATTACTATTCTATATCTGTCAGTATAAATGAGGATCTCTTACTATAGTATGCGTGCTGTATGAATATTTTAAGATAGGAGAACTCTGAGAAAGGAATGAGTAAGTTTGGAATCTTGAAAACAGGATGCGATAATACGATTGTTTAACCATTGGCTTCCCAATATGCGATGATATGTTAATATTGATGATATATGTTTTTTTTTTGTTCTTTATAGCTGAGTACGTAAAGTGCTGCCTGTGGATTGCGTAAGTAGATTGATTCCCTTCAAGGTGAAAGAAGAATTGTGGTTTGTGTAATTTACGTGGTTCTGAAATATTATTGTGGTAGTCAAATATGAGCAGTTTTTCAGCAAATGGAGAATGGAACGGAAATATGAATCCTTTTTGTAGTCTTGATTGATGTTGAGCCAAAGCCTAAAAAATTATTCTGCGTTAATACTTGTCCTAGAAAAGCGACGTTTATGTGTTTTGCTGATGCTGTGAGCATTACAGCCTACTGTTTTCGCTGGTGCGGGACGCACTGCAGCCTATAGGATTTGTACTGAGGAAATTTCCCTCTTGAAGGTAGAGGATGATTAAATAATGTTGATTATGGGAACGAAGGAAAGCTTGGTTTAAGGTAATAAGGATGAAGCAAAACATTTGTCATTTATACTACAGGAGGATTCGAATCTTTTGTGTCTGTTGTAAGTTTAATATGTTAAGATGAAACTGTTTTACAGAATAGAGGTGACCACAATTTTGCCATTCATGAGAAATGAGTCCAGAAGAACCACCACAGGCGAAATAACTGATTTGAAAGCGAAAGGTAACATAAAGAAGGAACGAAATCGATGCAAAATGGGTAAGAAAATGTAATATAACCTGTATAATGCAAATAATTTAACCTTCTCAGAGTCATCTGCGTGATTAACTTTTGTGATAACGTAATTTTAGATGAAATTTTCTTACTGTTTTATGTGTGAATATATGAGTATGATAAATGTATAATTGCGAGTCTCTTTTCAGGTGTGTGAACTGGTATAAATGTTTTGGCGTGTAAATAACCATTGTTCTTTTTAATGTGTATGTTTAAGGAAAGTTCTCCATATTCATTATATGACAAGACATATGCGGCGAGCGTCAAGAAGAGGGCGAATTAGAACATTGCTGTAGTGGTATATACACGGTGTTGAAATAGCATTGGAGTAGCTTGTGGGCTTAACTAGGAGTGGATAGAAGTAGAATATTGAGTAATGCATGTTTATGGGTAGTTAGTTTGTAGAATAGACAACAGGTGTGCATGTGTGTGTGTGTAAATAACATGTGAACCCTATGCTATCCTGACCTATACTTGCGCAAGGCATAATCTTATTCATTTTAGTGAATTAATTAGTAGCATTTGATTTATTAAAACACAAGTGAACCACATTAGTGATGTGGATTTAAATATTATATTGTCAGTTCATTTAAATTTTATTTTTTACATTGTAAAGTCATTTCACTTTTATTTTTTTACATTGTCAAGTCATTTAAATTTTATTTTATATTGTCGATTCATCTAATTATTTTTATAAAAAAAATTAATTAAGTCTCACTTTGTTCTTAAAAATTGTGAAAGACAATACTAAGTGGTATTATGTATGACATCGTGTAATCACATAAGGATGATGAAAAATTTCTGTGAATGCAGTTGAGAACGTGAAAGCAAACCGGCAAAACTCTTAAGAGACAGCGGGAGCAGCCGGACTAGTTGTAAACTGGCGGGTTTCCCAGCAGGACACACTGTCAGCCAGGCCACTTCGGGAGCGCGGCCGACAACAAAAGAAGGGCTCCCGCAAACACTTTCCCTTGTACCTGGAGCTAATGGGCGGCCGCCCCGTGCGACCCTCTCCTCGAGGCGATGACCTGAGATGGGCGAGCGGTCCACCGCGCGGAAATCCATCTCCTGGCAACGCACCACACGCACGCGACCGTGACGAGACGGCTGCGGAGAAACAACACAAGGGGCGTGGAGCCTTTTGACAGGTACTGTCCAAAGAAACTTGCAGACGTCAACGACGCCTATCGACATTTCCTGACGGATGCCTACTGTCAAGCGACAGTAAATCATGGTTCGATGTTCTCTGGTCGCTAAGGGTGACACAAAGAAGAGCCATTAAGTGTCATCCTTGCCCAAGAATATCAACCTGGCGTGTCAATCGAGGATACCGCACGAATTTGACAACACAAACATGGAACCTAATCGAGATGTACGTGACACAGACCACCAAGAGAAACTTCATGAGAGGGCAGAGACGGCGGGATCGCACGCAACAGATGGACAAAAATCCCTACTGACAGCTGCGGCGACGAACCCCCTCCCCCTCCCCTTATATTGTGCCACGGAACAGTGGAACTAGTGAGGGTATCAGTGAACAGTGATTATACGGTTCTTAGTTCAATGTATATACGTGTGTTTCTGTCACAGAAACTTTGACTCGTGTGTTTTGCAGGGACTCGATTTATTGGTGTTTATTAAACTCTGACTCTTGTATTTTGCAGGTGTTCTATATTTTTTTTAAACTTTGACTCTTGTATTTTGCAGGTGTTTTATTTATTGCTGTTTTGTTTTAGATGTTGACTGTTGTACTGTTTTATTGATCAATGTTTGTTCTTGTGTTAGGTATTAGATTTGTGATATTTTGTTTCGTAAATTCATTACTGTGGCACTGCTTCCTTTATCAGTCAGATTGCTATTCATTCTCATTGGGCTGTGATCGATTAGCCTTTGCATGGGGCATATTTATTGTGAGGAACCCCTTAAGGGTAACAATCACACAATTATTGTAGTTTCAGTATAATGACACAGTGCTCATTGTTTGCTAACTAACTGAAATATTGTAGAGTGATTAAATTAGTACCACATAGTTAGGTTAATTCTACAGATTATTAGTTTTATAAGATATAGAATTTTTTTGCGATAACCACTTTGTAAAACATGTTTTTTCTCTTATCATTTTTTTGCTTTTGGGGATTGTGCATTGTAATATTCTGCTTTATAATACTGAAGTTATTTCATGTTCCTTTTTAATTGCTGTGGCACCTTTGCTATTTTCATAAATTTTGCTTCTTAATAAACAGTCATAAATTTGCCTGTGATCAGTTGGCTCTTGCAATGAACAAATACTGGTGAACTCCATAAGGGTAACAACCAGAAATTGTTTTCATATTAATGACACAGGAACCATTGTTTTTACTTGCTGACCGATTTAGGTCTACACGATCTTTTAAATAGGTGTCACAGATAGTGTGTTTTTTTTCTCTCTCTTTGAAATTGGTAGATTGTAAAGATGTTTGAAATTATTGTGTTTTAGCAAGTAGCTGGTGACCTTTTGCCTTTTCTTTACACTTTTGGTTTAAGTAGGGTGTGAGAAGCCTGCTTGGGAATGTCCTAGCATGGCGAGAAAATTCCCTGCACAGTCTTTTCCCGGAGCGTTGGGGTTATGAAAGGTCTCTGTTGGATTTCCTTCATGTTTAATTTCTTAAATCTGATGTCATTTATGGAGTAAATTCCTCTCCTAAATTTACTGTGGCGTTTCTGACTATCTGGGAGGAGACTGAGTAGTGGAACGTGTTACTTTTACACGTAAACAAGAACGATCTGCCACACTACTACACTTTAAAGCACAGTTTATATGTAATTCTAATATGTAATTCATGTCACACAGTCTCATACGGAACCTACATCCGCTTTCTGTTATATACTGTATATGATAAGATACTGTCATCCCCCTTCCCTTCTGTGTGAGAGGATGAATGATCAAATGTGTTTGTAGTTGCATGCTTGAGGGTAGCAGACAAGGCTGTCTGCTAGAGAACAGTAGGACCAACGTCGGAACAGGTAGCTACGGTTCCTAAAAGCAAAGAGGTTTCTATTCTTAGTATGGTCCGGTCCGTCCCTTGTCATGTTGGTTTAGGAAGCTGCCCCTCTGGCCCCTTCCGTTTGTCTTTGTGAGCCACTCTCAGGGAGCACGCTGGGCAGTAAGCAGTTGGAGTCTGGCAGTAGGCAGTTGCAGTCTGGCGGTGGCGAGCGTCTGAAATGGTAAGATCTCCGGCTAAGCGCGTGTCTGCTAAGTCCGTAGGACAATGGATTTGTTAAGTTCAGCCTAACTGAGAATTTAATCACGTTTATTTCGGGTTAGCTCTAAAATATCTAAGGTTATCTTAAATTGCAGCGTAGTGTAATTCTCGTGTGAAGTTCATATTATTTTCCGGTTGTTGCTTTGTTACTACTTTGTAAGTGGAACCACGTGTTGATCAGTAACTCTAACTAAGATCAATCTTAAATGCGAATGCTTGTGTGATTATAACGTCTCGTCTTAACAATATATTCAATATAGCAACTTTTCTTTATGTTCAACCCACGTGGGATGTACTTTGCGAGACCAGTACCACGTGCTTATATCACTGTTTGACCCATCAGGTTAATAGTAAGACGTTAGTAACCAGTTCAAGGTTTTTCTTTTGTCAATTGCTTTTCGATCGAATTTATTTTAATTATCAAAATTACTGTGGAGTTATACGCTTTCTGTAAACCAAGTTGACCACGTGAAGCATGTGGTGTAATCATCAAAGTAACCCTCAGCTATTCTTCTTGGGAAGATTTCACAAAGAGTTAATATGAATTTAGTATACCAGTGTGTGGTAATTACATGACGGACAGGATTGTGCTACGAACGTAATTTCTTTGACTGAAAATTTGAATCTGTTGGTTGTGGTTAACTTTCTCTTCCATGTGTTTCAATGTTCTTTGTGTGTTGTTTTATGAATCCAGTGTTGTATCCAGTCTCCCAATCTTGGCTCCATATTTTATGTGTTCCGTAAGATTCCAATCTCACATTTTCACAATCGTAAATAAGGCACCAGCTCAGTTATAACTCACGTATAATATGCTGAAATTTCGATGATCAATCTTAAAAATAAATTTCCAAATATAAACTGATTTCTTTCTTTTTATTTAAATTCTCCTTTTATATATATATACACTCCTGGAAATGGAAAAAAGAACACATTGACACCGGTGTGTCAGACCCACCATACTTGCTCCGGACACTGCGAGAGGGCTGTACAAGCAATGATCACACGCACGGCACAGCGGACACACCAGGAACCGCGGTATTGGCCGTCGAATGGCGCTAGCTGCGCAGCATTTGTGCACCGCCGCCGTCAGTGTCAGCCAGTTTGCCGTGGCATACGGAGCTCCATCGCAGTCTTTAACACTGGTAGCATGCCGCGACAGCGTGGACGTGAACCGTATGTGCAGTTGACGGACTTTGAGCGAGGGCGTATAGTGGGCATGCGGGTGGCCGGTTGGACGTACCACCGAATTGCTCAACACGTGGGGCGTGAGGTCTCCACAGTACATCGATGTTGTCGCCAGTGGTCGGCGGAAGGTGCACGTGCCCGTCGACCTGGGACCGGACCGCAGCGACGCACGGATGCACGCCAAGACCGTAAGATCCTACGCAGTGCCGTAGGGGACCGCACCGCCACTTCCCAGCAAGTTAGGGACACTGTTGCTCCTGGGGTATCGGCGAGGACCATTCGCAACCGTCTCCATGAAGCTGGGCTACGGTCCCGCACACCGTTAGGCCGTCTTCCGCTCACGCCCCAACATCGTGCAGCCCGCCTCCAGTGGTGTCGCGACAGGCGTGAATGGAGGGACGAATGGAGACGTGTCGTCTTCAGCGATGAGAGTCGCTTCTGCCTTGGTGCCAATGATGGTCGTATGCGTGTTTGGCGCCGTGCAGGTGAGCGCCACAATCAGGACTGCATACGACCGAGGCACACAGGGCGAACACCCGGCATCATGGTGTGGGGAGCGGTCTCCTACACTGGCCGTACACCACTGGTGATCGTCGAGGGGACACTGAATAGTGCACGGTACATCCAAACCGTCATCGAACCCATCGTTCTACCATTCCTAGACCGGCAAGGGAACTTGCTGTTCCAACAGGACAATGCACGTCCGAATGTATCCCGTGCCACCCAACGTGCTCTAGAAGGTGTAAGTCAACTACCCTGGCCAGCAAGATCTTCGGATCTGTCCCCCATTGAGCATGTTTGGGACTGGATGAAGCGTCGTCTCACGCGGTCTGCACGTCCAGCACGAACGCTGGTCCAACTGAGGCGCCAGGTGGAAATGGCATGGCAAGCCGTTCCACAGGACTACATCCAGCATCTCTACGATCGTCTCCATGGGAGAATAGCAGCCTGCATTGCTGCGAAAGGTGGATATACACTGTACTAGTGCCGACATTGTGCATGCTCTGTTGCCTGTGTCTATGTGCCTGTGGTTCTGTCAGTGTGATCATGTGATGTATCTGACCCCAGGAATGTGTCAATAAAGTTTCCCCTTCCTGGGACAATGAATTCACAGTGTTCTTATTTCAATTTCCAGGAGTGTATATATATTACCGGTTGTTGTATGACTGTAAAAGATTATAATCAATGTTAGTCTGATTGGTAATGTGGTAAACCTAGACTAGTTACCTGCTGAAACAGTTGCCCAGTAAACGCACGGTTAATCTCCCCAGACAGCTCACAGCTTGTAACCCGCTTTTATTCTACTATTAGCACCCGATTTCAGCATACCAAATTCATGTAGAAATATTACACTGTTGTCTGAAAAACACTGCAGAAACAGCCGCTCTCTGTACCAGCACACAAGACTACCATATTCTCTAAATCATTCTCCGTATCAGGAAGCCGACTCTGGAACAAACTTCCAGAAAATATCAGAGAAACCAAATCCTTTACAAGTTTCAAAACACAGCTAATGGCCCACTTGCTATCACAATAGCCATCTATCCCATTCTGAGATCCACAGCTTAGTCTTGCAAATTCCCTCTACCCCAAAACTCCCCCCACCCTCTCCCAATCTCCAGTTGCAGGAGAGTTCTCTATTTGCTTCTATTGTTCCCTATCTTCTACTGTCACTGTAATTTAAATCTGCTGCTTCGTCTGTATTCGTTTCAATCCTGATAACTCTAATCATAACTCAAGTAAATATCAAGTAGAAGTAAATATCCTCGGAGTAGTGGGGCAACTCAAATCACTTAATAAAAGCAAGTCTTCTGGTCCAGAATGTATACCAATTAGGTTCCTTTCGGAGTATGCTGATGCATTAGCTCCATACTTAACAATCATATACAACCCTTCTCTCGACGAAAGATCCGTACCCAAAGACTAGAAAGTTGCACAGGTCACACCAATATTCAAGAAAGGTAGTAGGAGTAATCCACTAAATTACGGGCCCATATCGTTAACGTCGATTTGCAACAGGATTTTAGAACATATATTGCGTTCGAACATAATGAATTACCTCGAAGGAAAAGGTCTATTGACACACAGTCAACATGGGTTTAGGAAACATCATTCCTGTGAAACACAAGTAGCTCTTTATTCACATGAAGTGTTGAGTGCTATTGACAAGGGATTTCAGATCGATTCCGTATTCCTGCATTTCCGGAAGGCTTTTGACACTGTACCACACAAGCGGCTCGTGGTAAAATTGCGTGCTTATGGAATATCGTCTCAGTTATGTGACTGGATTTGCGATTTCCTGTCGGAGAGGTCACAGTTCGTAGTAACTGACGGAAAGTCATCGAGTAAAACAGAAGTGATTTCAGGCGTTGCCCAAGGTAGTGTTATAGGCCCTTTGCTGTTCCGTATCTATATAAACGATTTGGGAGAAATGGTTCAAATGGCTCTGAGCACTATGGGACGTAACATCTATGGTCATCAGTTCCCTAGAACTTAGAACTACTTAAAACTAACTAACCTAAGGACATCACACACATCCATGCCCGAGGCAGGATTCGAACCTGCGACCGTAGCGGTCACGCGGTTCCAGACTGAAGCGCCTAGAACCGCACGGCCACACGGGCCGGCTGATTTGGGAGACAATCTGAACAGCCGTCTTCGGTTGTTTGCAGTTGACGCTGTCGTTTATCGACTAATAAAGTCATCAGAAGATCAAAACAAACTGCAAAACGAGTTATAAAAAATATCTGAATGGTGCGGAAAGCGGCCGTTGAGCCTAAATAACGAAGAGTGTGAGGTCATCCAAATGAGTGCTAAAATGAACTCGTTAAACTTCGGTTACACGATAAATCAGTCTAATCTAAAAGCCGTAAATTCAACTAAATACCTAGGTATTACACTTACGAACAACATAAATTGGAAAGAACGCATAGAAAATGTGGAGAAGGCTAACCAAAGGTTGCGTTTTATTGGCAGGACACTTAGAAAATGTAACAGACCTACTAAGGAGACTGCCTACACTACACTTGTCCGTCCTCTTTTAGAATACTGCTGCGCGGTGTAGGATCCTTACCAGGTAAGACTGACGGAGTACATCGAAAAAGTTCAAAGGAAGGCAGCACGTTTTGTACTATCGTGAAATATGTGAGAGAGTGTCACAGAAATGATGCAGGATTTGGGCCGGAAATCATTAAAAGAAAGGCGTTTTTCGTTGCGACGGAATCTTGTCTCGAAATTCCAATCCTTTCTCCTCCGAATGCGAAAATATTTTGTTGACGCCGACATATACAGGGTGGAACGATCACCGCGATAAAATAAGCGAAATCAGAGCTCGTACGGAGAGATATAGGTGTTCATTCTTTCCGCGCGCTATACGAGATTGGAGTAATAGAGAATTGTGAAGGTGGCTCGATGAGGCCTCTGCCAAGCACTTAAATGTGATTTGTAGAGTATCCATGTAGATATAGAAATGTACAAAAATAATTTATATAACGCATTATGCCATTCACTATTATTATTGTTATTTTTAGTGTCGACTGTTACTGTTACCATTGTTAATATTATTATGAGTATTGTTACTGTGAACTTTTTTGTTAAATCCAGGCCCCCGCAACCGCACGAGTGGTCGACTGTAAAGAGCGGACAAATTGAATAGCTGGGCGGCGGCGATTAGAGTGGTAAACTGACGCGCGGAGTTCGAATGTTTATACATCGCTTTTGGTTATAAAATGCCTTCCCTTGAGTTAGGTCACAAACGTAATGCCTGATTTAAATACGTTACTACAATATACTTCTTAATTTATGAACAAACAGCAACTAGTCACTGTTTATGAATTTATCTTACGTACTACATGGAATCTGCCGTAGCTAAAAGTTATGTACTGGACCCCTAGCATTTTTCGTAGCTCATTTACGATAGATGTACGCAAAATGCATCAAAATACTCTAAGATTTGCCCAGTATATTAATAGATATTTTCTGACTCTACCTTGCTTTAGATTTTATGACGAGAAGTGCGTTATATATGGCATAGTGCTTTGGCAACTCACGACCAAATTATCAAGTTTCAACCTAATCTAGACCATGAAAACATTTCTTCAAAATGATCAGAACATGTAAAATGGTATTCTGGCGGTCGGAAATCTTGCCTTCTGACAGCGTGTAACCATTTTTGTAACAGCTGTGGTTTTGAGAAAGGAAACCTGCAAATTATACTAATACCGTGTTACAAAATCATTTATTAAGCAAGTGCACTGACATCAAAACAACTTAAAATATTCACATATCTGTGAAATGTAATATTCATTCCTTTCTCGAATTTATTTGTACAATTAATCGCTGCACAACTCTTCACCATTGTACTTCTTTTGATTGGAACGTACAGACACTAGAACTACGAGTAACAAATACTGTATGTACGCCCCAACAAATATACAACGTTGAATAGGGTCTTCATGAACAACAATACTACACAACACATCAGACTACAACCACTATAATGGCCTCCAGCCGAAGGTTCAAATTATCCCGCGACTGCAGCGCCATCAGTGAGTCTAGTTATTTCTTACAAGGTCTTTGGTTAAATCTTTGGTATGTGATACTCCTGGTCAGATGCAAGAGAGGGCCTTGAATGACCACCATTTCCAAAAAGTGCCGTCTTGGCGTTCACAAAACCTGGTACCCATCCGCAGCATCCAGAGCGTACGGTGTGTTCCTCGTCTGGCCTTCATCCGGGCACCTGGGAGACGATTGGGGGTTAGCGGCGCTCGGTACCCGGTGGCGGGCAGACCGCAGCTGGCAGCTGTGACCCCGCGCACCGGGGGAAGCGCCACCGCCACCGCCACAAATAGCGGGTGACCCGGCGGCGCCGCGGCCGCCTGTGGGCGTCGCGAGCCGCCGAGCGCGTCAATTGCGAGCCGCCCACAATGAGGCGGCGGCTTTGATCTGCTGACAAAAGAGGCACAGGCGCAGGTGCTGGCGGCACGCGGGCGACGCACTGCCCGCGCACTGCTGCCCGCCGCGCGCTTTCTGCGATGCGCCGCGCATCATCCTTCACTACTGGGCATTAAAATTGCTACACCACGAAGATGACATGCTACAGATGCGAAATTTAACCGAGAGGAAGAAGATGCTGTGATATGCAGATGATTAGCTTTTCAGAGCATTCACACAAGGTTGGCGCCGGTGGCGACACCTACAACGTGCTGACATGAGGAAAGTTTCCAATCGATTTCTCATACACAAACAACAGTTGACCGACGTCGCCTAGTGAAACGTTGTTGTGATGCTTCGTGTAAGGAGGAGAAATGCGTACCATCACGTTGCCAACTTTGATAAACGTTGGATTGTAGCCTTAGCGATTGCGGTTTATCGTATCGCGGCATTGCTGCTCGCATTGGTCGAGATCGAATGACTGTTAGCAGAATATGGCATCGGTGGGTTCAGGAGGGCAATACGGAACGCAGTGCTGGATCCCAACGGTCTCGTATCACTAGCAGTCGAGATGACAGGCATCTTATCCGATGGCTCTAAAGGATCGTGCAGCCACGTCTCGATCCCTGAGTCAGCAGATGGGGACGTTTGCAAGACAACAACCATCTGCACGAACAGTTTGACGACATTTGCAGCAGCATGGACTATCAGCTCAACCATGGCTGCGGTTAACCTTGACACGCTGCATCACAGACAGGAGCGCCTGCGATGCTGTACTCAACGACGAACCTGGCTACACGAATGGCAAAACATGATTTTTTCGGATGAATCTAGGTTCTGTTTACAGCATCATGATGGTCGCATCCGTGTTTGGCGACATCGCGGCGAACGCACATTGGAAGCGTGTACTCGTCATCGCCATACTGGCGCATCACCCGGCGTGATGGTATGGGGTGCCATTGGTTACCCGTCTCGGTCACCTCTTGTTCGCATTGACGGCACTTTGAACAGTGGACCTTACATTTCAGATGTGATACGACCCGTTGCTCTACCCTTCATTCGATCCCTGCGAAACCCTACATTTCAGCAGGATAATGACCGCATTTTGCAGGTCTTGTATGGTCCTTTCTGGATACAGAGAATGTTCGACTGCTGCCCTGGCCAGCATATTCTCCCGATCTCTCTCCAATCGAAAAAGTCTGGTCAATGGTGGCCGAGCAACTGGCTCGTTAGAAGACGCCAGTCACTACTCTTGATGAACTGTGGTATCGTGTTGAAGCTGCATGGGCAGCTGTACTTGTACACGCCATCCAAGCTCTGTTTCACTCAATGCCCAGGCGTATCAAGGCCGTTATTACGACCAGAGGTGATTGTTCTGGCTACTGATTTCTCAGGATCTATGAACCCAAATTGCTTGAAAATGTAATCACATGTCAGTTCTAGTATAATACACTCCTGGAAATGGAAAAAAGAACACATTGACACCGGTGTGTCAGACCACCCATACTTGCTCCGGACACTGCGAGAGGGCTGTACAAGCAATGATCACACGCACGGCACAGCGGACACACCAGAAACCGCGGTGTTGGCCGTCGAATGGCGCTAGCTGCGCAGCATTTGTGCACCGCCGCCGTCAGTGTCAGCCAGTTTGCCGTGGCATACGGAGCTCCATCGCAGTCTTTAACACTGGTAGCATGCCGCGACAGCGTGGACGTGAACCGTATGTGCAGTTGACGGACTTTGAGCGAGGGCGTATAGTGGGCATGCGGGAGGCCGGGTGGACGTACCGCCGAATTGCTCAACACGTGGGGCGTGAGGTCTCCACAGTACATCGATGTTGTCGCCAGTGGTCGGCGGAAGGTGCACGTGCCCGTCGACCTGGGACCGGACCGCAGCGACGCACGGATGCACGCCAAGACCGTAGGATCCTAAGCAGTGCCGTAGGGGACCGCACCGCCACTTCCCAGCAAATTAGGGACGCTGTTGCTACTGGGGTATCGGCGAGGACCATTCGCAACCGTCTCCATGAAGCTGGGCTACGGTCCCGCACACCGTTAGGCCGTCTTCCGCTCACGCCCCAACATCGTGCAGCCCGCCTCCAGTGGTGTCGCGACAGGCGTGAATGGAGGGACGAATGGAGACGTGTCGTCTTCAGCGATGAGAGTCGCTTCTGCCTTGGTGCCAATGATGGTCGTATGCGTGTTTGGCGCCGTGCAGGTGAGCACCACAATCAGGACTGCATACGACCGTGGCACACAGGGCCAACACCTGGCATCATGGTGTGGGGAGCGATCTCCTACACTGGCCGTACACCACTGGTGATCGTCGAGGGGACACTGAATAGTGCACGGTACATCCAAACCGTCATCGAACCCATCGTTCTACCATTCCTAGACCGGCAAGGGAACTTGCTGTTCCAACAGGACAATGCACGTCCGCATGTATCCCGTGCCACCCAACGTGCTCTAGAAGGTGTAAGTCAACTACCCTGGCCAGCAAGATCTCCGGATCTGTCCCCCATTGAGCATGTTTGAGACTGGATGAAGCGTCGTCTCACGCGGTCTGCACGTCCAGCACGAACGCTGGTCCAACTGAGGCGCCAGGTGGAAATGGCATGGCAAGCCGTTCCACAGGACTACATCCAGCATCTCTACGATCGTCTCCATGGGAGAATAGCAGCCTGCATTGCTGCGAAAGGTGGATATACACTGTACTAGTGCCGACATTGTGCATGCTCTGTTGCCTGTGTCTATGTGCCTGTGGTTCTGTCAGTGTGATCATGTGATGTATCTGACCCCAGGAATGTGTCAATAAAGTTTCCCCTTCCTGGGACAATGAATTCACGGTGTTCTTATTTCAATTTCCAGGAGTGTATATTTGTCCAATGAATACCCGTTTATCATCTGAATTTCTTCTTGGTGTAGCAATTTTAATGGCCAGTAGTGTAGTTCAACTTCTATGCATTCTCTGGACGCACTGTGAAGTGCATGACAGAAGGTGCTTAGCAGTTTACCACATGTTAGGGTTTTTTTCCTGTTAGAATCCGGTATGGACCGAAGAACAGTTGCTCAATTTGTCTTACCCTGTCTTCGTGGTCTCTGAGAGAGCTCCACGTAGCGGACTGAAGAATATCTTCAGATTATTCACTTAATGCTCAGTCTTTTGTAGGGCATTGGCGTCTATCTTCAAGTGTCTGCCAATGCTGGTCGCTGGTTATTTCTGTGTTTCTCCCCTGTGAGTCAAAGTTATTACCATCCGTATCACATTCCTTTCTATACCGTTAGTTATCCTTCGTCACTCCAGTCTGGTACGCGTCTCACATCCCTTAGGGATACTCTAAGCTGGGCTGCGCATGTTATTTGTAAACACGACTGCATTTTCCCATTATCCAACAAACCGAGGTCTGCCACATGCGCTCCCTAAGCCAATGACATCATTCCATATATCCCTACAAACTGTAGGTGGTGGTGGTTAGTGTTTTAACGTGCCGTCGACAACGAGGTCATTAGAGACGGAGCGCAAGCTCGGGTTAGGGAAGGATTGGGAAGGAAATCGGCCGTGCCCTTTCAAAGGAACCATCCCGGCATTTGGCTGAAACGATTTAGGGAAATCACGGAAAACCTAAATCAGTATGGCCGGAGACGGGATTGAACCGTCGTCCTCCCGAATGCGAGTCCAGTGTGCTAACCACTGCGCCACCTCGCTCGGTGTAGTGTAAGTAGGCCATTTAGGTTTTTGTATTGGTAACGCCACGTAGCGCTCTGTATGAAAATCACTGACTGTGCTGTGTGCAGTCTGTGGCTGGTTTGCATTGTTGGAATATTTGCTATTGCAGTGTTGGGCATTTGGATGTGAACAGCACGTAGCGTTACACAGCTGGAGGTGAGCCACCAGCAGTGGTGGATGTGGGGAGAGAGATGGCAGCGTTTTGAGAGCGGACGATCTGGACGTGAGTCCGTCAGAAAAAGGAAATTTGTAAGACTGGATGTCATGAACTGATATATATATATATATACATATATAATGACTTTTGAACATTGTTTGTTCTCTATCAAAATCTTTCATTTGCTAACTATGCCTATCAGTAGGTAGTGCCTTCAGTAGTTACAATCTTTTATTTAGCTGGCAGTATTGCAGTAGTTTGAGTAACGAAGATTTTTGTGAGGTAAGTGATTCATGAAAGGTATAAGTTATTATTAGTCAGGGCCATTCTTTTGTAGGGATTATTGAAAGTCAGATAGGGTTGCGCTAAAAAAAAATATTGCTCAGCTGTTTGAAAATCAAATAACGTAAGAGGTTTATCAGCACAGTCATTTATAATTATTTCTGAGGGTATGTTTCAGTAGGAGTTGATTGATTACAGTTGTGCATCGCTGGCCGGGGTGGCCAAGCGGTTCTAGGCGCTACATTCTGGAACCGCGCGACCACTACGGTCGCTGTTTCGAATCCTGCCTCGGGCATGGATGTGTGTGGTGTCCTTAGCTTAGTTAGGTTTAAGTAGTTCTAAGTTCTAGGGAACTGATGACGTCAGAAGTTCAGTCTCATAGTGCTCAGAGTTATTTGAACCATTTTTTTAGTTGTGCATCACTGATGTTGTAGGGATGTTTTCTGCATTTTGTGAGGTGTACAATTTTAGTACATTTCAGACAAGCAGCCAGTCTTTCCACCACTTTCCAGTCGCATCGATATGAGCTGTTCTGAAATAATACTTCATTATTGGGAGCTTTCAGAGTAAGTTTTCGAGTTTTGCTGTTAGCGATAATTTGAATTCTCTCCATATGTCGTGTAAGTGAACCTGTTCTCACATCTCTAAATACTGGTTGCACAAAGACCCTGATGAGTGGCACAATATGCATGCGTCAGGAAACTGATTAATATGGTCATTTAGCTGTTCAAAAATCTTCCATGCAGTATGGTCGTGATTCATCCTACCGTTTCGTCTAGAGCTGCGCTGGACCTATTCAGTGACGGAGCCCTGGACGCAAAATTGTTCAAATGGCTCTGAGCACTACGGGACGTCTGAGATCATAAGTCCCCTAGAACAGAACTACTTAAACCTAACTAACCTAAGGACATCACACACACCCATGCCCGAGGCAGGATTCGAACCTGCGACCGTAGCGGTCACGCGGTTCCAGACTGTAGTGCCTAGAACCGCTCGGCCACATCGGCCCGCTCCCTGGACGCAAATTAAGCACCGGAATGATTTCATGGACCACTACTGTACTGCCTGGAAGATTCACCACCAGTTAAGACATCGAGTTTTCAAAGCCTCCTTTATATGATATGGTAACTATTTCATATTCCAGTCATCGTGGTTTCTGTGTACTACATCGTGAGCAACGTCAAGGAGAGGTGGGCTACAGAGCGTTAAAGCATCTGTCGGAGGAAAGCTGAAGAGGAGCAGAAATGATTAGCGAACACGTAAAAACAGTAAACAGAAGTTTAACTCAACTTATAGCTTTCTCCAAGCTTTGCACGGAATCTTCACAAGAGAACAAGAAACTTCACGAAAGAACAAGCAGCAATAAAGTCTGCCTATTACAAAAGAGCATCGTGCAGTGTGAGGCTCCCGCTACTAACGCATGAGCGAACTCTCGAAACCTGACGAAGACTGAAGAGTGTCGAAGACTGCGACTGAGAGTGGGCCGTGCAGCCGCCGCCAGCCATCCTGCACTGCAGCGGCAGAGGGCGCTCGGAGTCGGAGCCGCTGGAAGAGTGGGTTCGGTGGGCGCGCGGCACTGGATCCGCCGGGTCCCCACCGGACCGCTGTCGGCATCTGTCGGAAACGTGTTTC
This sequence comes from Schistocerca nitens, assembly GCF_023898315.1. Classification (NCBI taxonomy): domain Eukaryota; kingdom Metazoa; phylum Arthropoda; class Insecta; order Orthoptera; family Acrididae; genus Schistocerca; species Schistocerca nitens. The sequence goes on from NC_064617.1 coordinate 72,346,351, forward strand.
CACTGTGTCATGCCTGTGTGGGTGCTATAGATCTATGATACCGTAAGGCTGAAGCCGCCATCAATCAGAAGATTCGTTTGAACACCAGAGTGCTTTACTAGGCATGTTCGGGTTGGGGATGGTATGCTGTTGCCTTCCTCTGACCTCTGAAAAGACTTACCCAACCAGTTATTTGGTAACCTAGATTTTATCGTACACTCGAACCATGGTGCAGTTTGGCATTTCTTACATCAAGAAACGTTCTGAAGTTTTTCCGGCGTATTTCCAATAGTTCTCGGATATCCGACCGGGTAGCGTCGTAATTTCTCCACAATATTTCGGCAGACGTACAAGCTGCAATCTTCAGATGGTTCCTGACGAATGATGTGCTGTTTCTCTCAAGAAAAATCGGTAGAATCCTGGGGAAACACAATGTGAAATGTGTATTCCGACCCCCTGCAAAAACCTTGACTCTACTGGGTTCAGTGAAAGATGACCTAGGTCTTCGAAAACCAGGCGTTTACCAAATTCCCTGTCAGTGTGAAAAATCATACATGGGGGAGACAGTCCGCACTGTAGAAGAGAGGTGCTGTGAACGCAAGCGCCGTACAGAATTACGCCAGGCCACTAAATCAGCCGTGGGTGACCATTGTACGAGTATAAAGACTGGCCATACTATGGACTATGAAAAAACAAAAATACTCTGTCAGTCCTCGTACTTCTGAGACTGCATTACTAAAGAGGCCATCGAAATCCGACTACAGGACGATTTAATTAATAAAGACAGCAGCCTTCAACTTAGTCAGGCTTGGAATCCTGCACTCAGCCTGGAGAGAAAGGTGCGGTCCCAGAGATCGAGGACCGCCCCCGACGACAGCAGCAGGGAGACTGCAGACCCAAGTTCAAACCCAGGCGCCGCTTCCCCCACCATCTCCAGTAGCCGCCGCGTCGGCCGCACCGAAGACACCAGGAGAGGAACGGCGGAGGGGCTAACGGATAGTATATATAGGGCGCCGAGAGGAACCTGAAGATAACAGCGTGTACGTCTGCCGAAATATTGTGGAGAAATTACGACGCTACCCGATCTGTTCAAATCAAGAAACGTACCCAAAGATGATGTAACTGACATATGTATATAAAAGCACAAAAATAAAGTTCAAAAGTGGCCAAAAAGTGTGGTAAAACCCAAGTAACTCAGGCTTTTGGATAGAGGTATAAACTATCTTCCGTTCTTTTTAATTTATATGTTTGCATCCTCTTGAAAAACTGAAAGTTTTAATTCCTCTGGGATTAAAACTGCCACACATAACACAAACACTTGTTTATTGTCTAATGGCAAATTATTCAGTATGGTCAAAATTAATTGGAAACCGATGTCCACAAGCTGCAAATACGAGTATTATTCCAAGTATGTGATGCCAAAACAAACGTAAGTCCATTAACAGGAGACGAACAGCGTCATTTATCGCATGGTAATAGAAAAAATAAAAAGTATTAACTATCTTGGAAATAAAGTACGTTATCTCAAAGCCAAAATGTAGAAAAAAATCTGTGTAAAACTACCATGTGTATGTATCACACTGAAAACCGAAATTCGAAAAAAATAAGATAAGGAAAGGAACTGAAATAAAATTTCACAAAACCGTGCAGTTCTTTTACATTTCTACGGCAGTCAGACACTGGCCTTTACCAAACGACGAGGTAATAAGATTCAACTAACTTAAGTGCCATACCATGGGGCTGTGATGGATGTATAAAATTACATAAAGTAGAGAAGATGAAGGTATTCGAAATTAGTTACAAGTCGAAGCGAGAACCCGTCGAATAGATGAATATAATGATAGATGGAAGAATCGTATGCAAAGAATCTCAGAGTGACAATTACCAACACAAGTTTTGAAATATGCACCACATAGAAAATGAAGTCTGGGAAAACTCAAGAAGAGATGGTGTGAATAAGGCTGACCCACGAAGACGGAACAGGCAGCACCTCTAATCCATCATCACCATCATCATCATGATGGTGATGATGATAATCAGAAACTGTTTCAGTTCCTTTCGAGATGAAAAGGGTAACGTACTCAGCAGCACAGTGTATCTGTCTGCTAGCTCTGCATGCAATGATGATGCTAAAAAGAATACGATGGGGTAAAAGAAAGGGAACACGAATTTAATAATAGGAAAGGAAGACAAAATATGATAGTGGTAGAACATGGACAGGGATAAAGGAATGAAACCGAATTCTCATTGTAGAATATTGCTCACTGTACAGTTCGATCGCTGCACCCATTTGGTTTAAGACTGACGAAAGGAAGTTCTGTACAAGAAGAGACCTGGATGGAGTATGATAGATTTTAAAATCGAGAAACAATTGTTGAGAAACCATGTTTTAAAGTGAAAAATATTTCTATGAGTGTATGTAGACTAAGAAATGCAGAGTAAAGAGTAAAGTTGAAGAAATTGGAAAACATTTGGAAAATACTGGTAGACAACACTGGTTAAGTTTTAAATGATTTTCTATGGATGAATCTCATTCTGGTATTAAATAAATAGACAAAGCGGATCAGTTAGTAACAAATGAAATTAACTGTGAAAGACATATGGACATAAAACTACCGTACACAGATTACCTCCCTAAAGCATTTAATTTTTTATTTATTTATTGTGACTTTTGGCCTGAAGGCCATACAGCCATCTCCTTTTATTTTGGACATTTACAGAGTGAGGTTGTAAATTTATCAAGGAATTTCATAATTAGTTTTAAAACTGCAATATTATTTTGGTGAAGGAGAGGTGGTATGGTACTTGGCAATGATTAATGACATTGGATTAGTTGTTGTATGAAATCAGTTTGCTGATTTGATATAGCGCCTCACTCTTGAAACAACCAGAAGTTGTCTGGTGTTCAAAAGGATCTGTTAAGCCACAACCACCAAAGACAACACAATAGAAGATAAGTGGTGGTAAGGTCTTTTGGGACCAAACTGCTGAGGTCATCAGACCACACAATAGAAGATTAATGGGTAGCATTCAAAGGCAAATTAGTAACGGAGGCTAAGAACATAAGAAATAACTCAAAGAACAGCAGAAATCTGTGGATAACATGTGGTGTGTCAAATTTAATTGATGAAATGAGAAAATGTAAACAAAACGGTAAATGAAACAGGCAAAAGGGAACACGGAAGACTAAACAAATGAACAGCCGAAGTCTAATGGAGCAAAACAGCGGTGGCTGGAAGGAAAATTCGAAGTTGTAGAAGCCTACATAAATACAGGGAAGTTGGATGCCGTTTGTAGCAAAGTCAAAGACACCTCTGGAGAACATCGAAGCAACTGCTTGAACAGTAAGAGTTCACAGGGCAAGTCAGTGCTTAGCAAGAAGAAAAAGCTGAAAGGTGTACTAATGTATATGGAGAAAAACTGTCTATAGGAAAACGGCTTGAAAACAGTATGCAAACTGAAGCCGGGTAACAGTGAAGTGGGTGTTGTAATACTGTGAGAATTTTACAAAACACTGAAGGATGTAAGTCGAAATAAGATACGTATAACAGATGACACTCCCACAGAACTAACCACGACAAAATGGTACTGTCTAATATGCAGGATACTCGACACAGGCGAAGTTCCCTGGCTTCAAGAAGAATGTAATAATGCCTATACACACATAGGCAGGTGCCGACAACTGTATTACCGTTTAATTATTGTTGTAAGCAATGGCTGCAAAATTCTAACACATATTGTCCATAGAAATATGAAATGACTGGTGGAAGCCGAGCTCGAGAAAGATCACTTCGGCTACCGGAGAAATCAAGGTTCTGGCAAGACAATACTTACCCTAGACTTATCTTAAGGTTATAATGAAGTAAGAGATCCATAATTATAGCATTTGTAGATTTAGAAAGAAACTTTTTACACTGTCAACTGCAGAATTATCACTGGCGAAATACAGGTAGCGCAATGTTATCTGAAACTTGTACAGCTCATTGCAGTTTCGAAAATCGAAAGATATGGGAGGGAGGCAGTAGGTGAGTGAAAAAGGGCTGTAGCCCCCTACATCACCACGTTGCACAATCTTACATAGAGTAGCGAGTGAAGGAATCCAATGAAAAATTTGGAAAATTAATTCACATGGAGGGAGAAGAAATGAAAGATATGAGGTTTGAAATTCTGTCGGAGACTGCAAAGTGTTTGGAAGATCAATTGAATGGAATGGATAGTATTTTTCAAATGGTTTTAAGATGAACATCAATAAAAGCAAAATAAGAGCAATATAGTGCAATCGAATTAGATCAATTAGTGCTGTAAGTAACTGTTTCGGTATGAAAGTAGCTGACAGTGGCACCAGCAAACAAGGTATAAAATGTATAATAGCAATAGAAAGAAAAGCTTTAAAAAAAAGTTCATCTGCTAACATCCAATATAAATTTAAATGTTTGGAATTCTTTTGTATGTATTGATAAGCAGTATATCCTAAGGAAGTGAAACGTAGGCGATAAGCAATCCATACTAGAAGAGAACAGAATCTTTTGAAGTGTAATATTACAGTAGGATGCTAAAAATTAAATGGATAACTCGAATAATATTTTTTTTAAATATGCTTTCTGCTCTGTTTGTCCATGAAATACGGAAACGTACTGATAGAAGATGTAGAAGGAGTTAACTTTATGAAATTACGACTTGATAGTAAATTCAGTTTTGGTGAGGCATGCCACAGAAATACTGAACCCGTAAATAGATCTTATTTTGCGATACAAATATTGTCACAGATGTGTGATGTAAAAGTAAAATAGTTTGCAAGCTTTGTTTACTTTTCTTTCATAATGTTGTATTATTTTTTAAGGAAAACTCTTCACGCCAAGAAATTATAAGGGTAACTTTTTGATGTGACTTCAAGAGCGTTGTGCAGACGTCTATTCAAAGATCAGAGTATGCGAACTACTGCTTTTTAGTACAGTCATTCCTTAACATAATTTTTAATAAATCATATTTATCCTGGGGAGAGTTTTCAGGAAGCCCACTACTTACTTCCGTGTTTATTTTGAGGGCTTCGAGTTAAGCAGAACACAGATGATTGCTTTTCTCTGTTTAACAATACACCTCACCATCATCAGTGGCAATCAGAGGCTTAATAACATGCTTAGAAAGCTTCATCTTCTTTCCACTTCATCTCGATCTGGTAGGTCACTAGTATCTGAGAATGGTAAGGCGCTGAGCGAAAGTAAACAGCATTACAAGTAAAATTACTTATTGACTTATCCCAGAGTCAGTATTTGTTCGCCACAGAGGCTAATTTTGAAAACAATCGTTAGGTTCTAAGAAATGACCATTATATACGTCTGTGAAGCAGAAAAGATAGAGTGTAAACCTTAGCAACAAAAGAATACCGAAAATCTTAAAAAAAATTACGCACGCAACTGAAAAAGCAAGCAGCTAAATATCTCAATAGTTTGGATAATCAGGGAAAGCAAACATTTTAGTTAATACATACGTCTGTTAAGCATACTTCTACAACGTATAAAAAAATCAGTTACCATTTGAGAAAATTGTTATTAAAAAATTAAAAGTTTATATTTTTTGCTATTTCACTGACATGCGTATAAAAAAATTTACATGTCTCTGAAGCAGACATTAGCACCCTTAAAATCAATTACTTAAAAGACAGAACGTGGGAGTTTTATACAAACAAAAACATAATTATGACTTCACGTGCACAGCTGTGAAACGGACAAAAGGAAACGTCTGTTCTATTACGTAATATACGTAACCATAGTAGACAATGAATTCAAAATCTATAATTCTGTGAAGCAGAGTTTTTTTAATTACATACGGCTTTGAAGCAGCCTATTTCACTAACATAAATAGTCACGGAAATAGAAAATTTAAAACACACATGCCTGTGAAAAGGACTGAGAGGTTTGCCAAGCACTTTTATGACCAATGTAAAATCAGGAAAGGGAAGGGCGTGACTCATACTAGCAAATTAAGTAGCGGCTCGGTTTCGGTTTCTCCCAGACAGTTGCTCGAAAAATTCTAGAATATACACACAGGGTACAAATTAAATTTCCACAGCAGTCAAATATAAAATAAACATGAGAGTATATAACTGAGTACATGAGGCCCGCCAGTGTTAAAAGAGGACAGATATTAAGAGGCACTTAGATACAGGAGACGACAGGCACTGAAATGTTAATTTAAAAAAGCACATAAGCCTCCTAAAACTAATATCCTTTTGTAATTAAACGACTGTTTGTCTTGGACAGATTCTTATTGCCAGGATGCACACAATGACATCGGCCGAACACGGGCAGTAGAACTAGCCGAAGCAGTTTAATGTGAAAATAACAAGGGACACTCAGAAATGACCGCGCATGGAGGGGGTGTTGTCTCGCAAGTTTCGCCCGACATTAAAAAAAATAAAAACTATGTTGCTCACTGTATTTCCTTTATCAGACCGAAACAAATCGTGCACAGTGTATGAGCCACGTTCGTCAGCGAGGGTAGCAGGAAAACGCAGCTCAAAAGGGCAGTAAAAAGTGTCAGGTGTCACTCCACACTTGCAAAAACGCGTGTGGACGTGGACCGCACACCACAAAACGTTAACACAGCCCAAAAATGTGAAATACTGTAACAGAGGTACTTGCAGTTGAATACATAGTACACAAACGGTATTGCAGAAAGAGGGGAAATACTAATTGAGAACCCTGCCAGGTGATGGAATTCTGTTCTGCACTCCGAAAGAAGTCAGGAGAGATATCACCACTATTTCCAACTCTGTCTGTCATTCACGCACACGCACACACACACACACACACACACACACACACACACACACACACACACACACTCAGCGACTGGTTTCGAAAGAACACAGAAAACAATGTACCGGAACAGTTGTGTGGATAGTAAATGTTGCAATAGTGTATATTGTGACTGCAGTTAATAGAGTTTTGATTATGTGGACACATATTCCAGTAACAAAAGGAAATTACAGGCAAACATTAAATATATATTCTCACACTCATAAAATTCAAAAAATAACAAATCAAGTGCAATGATTCTTCGGTAACAACATAGTTCACAAACGTCTTACAACGAACGAGAAACGTAGTTAACGCTGGAGTTTGACCAAAGCACTAACGAATCGTAAGTTAAATAATCAAAAGAATCTGAGAAATCAAAATAACCGCCCGTAGTTTGATGTGGGACCTAAATTTATAAAGATCATAGTTAGCTGCAAACGACAGGCTGTATAAAAACACCAACTGTAATGCACAATACAGGCGGCAACAAGAATATCTAAACATTCTGATAAGATGTGTGCCTTTGCTGAATCAGTATGCGAATTTGATGAGCATAATATCAACATTAATATTTATAATAGAAATTTGCTTGCGTTTTAGGCCTGTAGTAAAATTAAAAGGAACTCACAGAGTATGGTTTTAACATCATTGACACATTCGTGGAGGTATATTCCATCTACACAACTAATTGAAGGCAATTTGTTTATTGCCATACGCATTTCGATTCTTTTATTTGTGAAGCATCTTCGGTGGCGATTTCCAGCGCTTTTAGTCCATGTGCGTGGTCCCTGGAGATGTGGAGATGTGTTCATTAGTCTCCATGCTCCAGTGGGTCGATTTCCGGAGTTCTTTCACCCACATTTGACTCAACACATTGCATATATCACTTGCCCGTTACATTATGCACATAATGTGAAGTGCAAGTGATGTATGCGATGTAGATAATGTAAAGTGCAAGTGATATATGCGATGTGTTAAATCAAATGTGAGTGAAAGAACGCCGGAAATCGGCCAGCTGCAGCATAGAGACTAATGAAAACATCTCCAAGACAACGCACATGGACTAACTGGAAATCGCCAATGAAAATGCTACACAAATAAAATACGCGAAACGCGTATGACAATAAACAAACTGCCTCCAGTTAGTTGCATAGATGGAACATACTACCACGAATTTTGAAGCAACTAAGGAACGACGGAAAACAGAAATAAGTGACGGTCTTTGAAACATGTATGCGTAGACAGAGAAAACCAAGAACTTGGGTTTCGCTTGTGTGTTTTCATTTAAATCTAAGTTCTGATTCTATCAGTTGCTTATTAATTAGCAATTTTCTATTTGTAACTATAATATGATAACATTCACACATTCACACATGAAACACATGAAACATTCAGTTAAATCTAAATAAATAATACTGCAACCAGTCACTTTTTTGAATGGTTATTTATTGTTCCATGAACCGATTCTCGAACCTCTTCAGGTTCGTCTTCAGATGGTTTTCTGGTAGTTACATATCTATTTCTGACGTAATGCTTGTTGCTGGTTCTGTGACAAGAAGATTGAGCATACTTTCATGTATCGCCATGAGAACTGTTTAACTGTCGTTACGTATGCGAAATATTTTTAGTTTTGTACTTACTGTGACAGTATGGGCTGCTTTTTTTTGTTAGTGTCCATCTGTCTGCCTGCATTTTGATACCTATCAAAATGGAAGCAGAGAAAAGCCGACCATACTGTCGCAGTAAGTACAAAACTAAAAATATTTCGCATGCACATCGACAGATAAACAATACTCATGGCGATACATTAAACTACATTCAATCTTCTTCTCACAGAGCCAGCAACCAGTATTATGCTATACATAGATATGTAACTTCCAGAAAACCATCTGAAGATGAACCTGAAAAGCTTCGAAAATCGGTTCATGGAACAATAAATAACTATTCAAAAAAGTGACTGGTTGCAGTTTTATATATTTACATTCAGTTATCAGTCGGGGGTTCTAAAATATCAGTAATGGATAAGCTCAATTCAGCTAAAGTCTGATGAAGGCTTAAGAAGCGGAAACCGGTGCGCGGTGGCATGCAAATTGGTGCATAACATAGATAAGTGTTCGTTTTTTTTGTTTTCTGGTAAGTCAACTTTATAAGGCTTTTGCTCACAAGTCTAAGCGTTTATCTTTACGTTGGCGGGGAAGCACTTCAGCGCTCCGCAGCCCTCCGCGGGCTACGGCAGTGCCTGAGAAGGAAATAATCGTTACTAGCAGGTGAAGGTGCCGTTTAGCGCTCTTTTTCTGTGAATATGCTGGACGCCATCCAGCGCTTCACTGCTAGATGGGGGCATGCGAGTCCTGCCGCGCTGTCTCATCGCTCGTAATGGCGACGTACTGTACTACGCTTCCATTTGCAGCAGGGGCCTCGAATATAAAATCAGCCGTGACGCTTTTACAGTTGCCCGTTAATGCAACCCGGCTAGTCACTTCCGCAAGCTCTTCTTCGTGGCAGCGCGGCGTAAGATACAACAGCGTCCGCGTTGTAAATATACTAAGGTGGCAAAAGACCTTCTAATATCGTGTCGGACCTCCTTTCGCTCGTCGTGGTGCAGCGGCTCGACGTTGCATGGACTCAAAAAGCCGTTGAAAGTTCCCTGTACAAATATTGAGCCATGGTTCCTCTACAGCAGTCGATAATTGCGAAGGTTTTGCCGGTCCATAATTTTGTGCGCGAACTGCCCTCTCAATTATGTTCCATAAACGTTCGAGGGGGTTCACGTCGGCGATCTGGGTGGCCAAATCATTCACTTCAGTTGTCCAGAATGTTCTTCAAACCAATCGCGAGCAATTGTGGAATGGAGACACGATGCAGTGCCATCCATAAAAATTCCATCATTGTTTGGGAACGTTAAGAACATGAATGGCTGCAAATGGTCAGCAAGTAGCCGAACATAACTATTTGCACTAGACGACCTAGACCTTTCCATGTTAACACAGCCCACACCATCTACATCTACATCTACATTTATACTCCGCAAGCCACGCAACGGTGTGTGGTGGAGGGCACTTTACGTGCCACTGTCATTACCTCCCTTTCCTGTTCCAGTCGCGTATGGTTCGCGGGAAGAATGACTGTCTGAAAGCCTCCGTGCGCGCTCTAATCTCTCTAATTTTACATTCGTGATCTCCTCGGGAGGTATAAGTAGGGTGAAGCAATATATTCGATACCTCATCCAGAAACGCATCCTCTCGAAACCTGGCGAGCAAGCTACACCGCGATGCAGAGCGCCTCTCTTGCAGAGTCTGCCACTTGAGTTTATTAAACATCTCCGTAACACTATCACGGTTACCAAATAACCCTGTGACGAAACGCGCCGCTCTTCTTTGGATCTTCTCTATCTCCTCCGTCAACCCGAACTGGTACGGATCCCACACTGATGAGCAATACTCAAGTATAGGTCGAACGAGTGTTTTGTAAGCCACCTCCTTTGTTGATGGACTACATTTTCTAAGCACTCTCCCAATGAATCTCAACCTGGTACCCGCGTTACCAACAATTAATTTTATATGATCATTCCACTTCAAATCGTTCCGCACGCATACTCCCAGATTTTTACAGAAGTAACTGCTACCAGTGTTTGTTCAGCTATCATATAATCATACAATAAACGATCCTTCTTTCTATGTATTCGCAATACATTACATTTGTCTATGTTAAGGGACAGTTGCAACTCCCTGCACCAAGTGCCTATCCGCTGCAGATCTTCCTGCATTTCGCTACAATTTTCTAATGCTGCAACTTCTCTGTATGCTACAGCATCATCCGCGAAAAGCCGCATGGAACTTCCGACACTATCTACTAGGTCATTTATATATATATTGTGAAAAGCAATGGTCCCATAACACTCCCCTGTGGCACGCCAGAGGTTACCTTAACGTCTGTAGACGTCTCTCCATTGATAACAACATGCTGTGTTCTGTTTGCTAAAAACTCTTCAATCCAGCCACATAGCTGGTCTGATATTCCGTAGGCTCTAACTTTGATTATCAGGCGACAGTGCGGAACTGTATCGAACGCCTTCCGGAAGTCAAGAAAAATAGCATCTACCTGGGAGCCTGTATCTAATATTTTCTGGGTCTCATGAACAAATAAAGCGAGTTGGATCTCACACGATCGCTGTTGCTGGAATCCATGTTGATTCCTACATAGTAGATTCTGGGTTTCCAGAAACGACATGATACTCGAGCAAAAAACATGTTCTAAAATTCTACAACAGATCGACGTCAGAGATATAGGTCTATAGTTTTGCGCATCTGCTCGACGACCCTTCTTGAAGACTGGGACTACCTGTACTCTTTTCCAATCACTTGGAACCCTCCGTTCCTCTAGAGACTTGCGGTACACGGCTGTTAGAAGGGGGGCAACTTCTTTCGCGTACTCTGTATAGAATCGAATTGGTATCCCGTCAGGTCCAGTGGACTTTCCTCTGTTGAGTGATTCCAGTTGCTTTTCTATTCCTTGGACGCTTATTTCGATGTCAGCCATTTTTTCGTTTGTGCGAGGCATTATGAAGACACCACCCGCTTGCGCCGGCCGCGGAGCTCAGTCCGGAACCGCGCGACTGCTACGGTCGCAGGTTCGAATCCTGCCTCGGGCATGGATGTGTGTGATGTCCTTAGGTTAGTTAGGTTTAAGTAGTTCTAAGTTCTAGGGGACTGATGACCACAGATGTTAAGTCCCATAGTGCTCAGAGCCATTTGAACCATTTGAACACCACCCGCTTGCACAGTGCCTTGTTGACACCTTGGATTCACGGATTCGTAGGGTTAGCGCCACACTCGAACCCTGCAATCACCTCTTACCAACTGGAATCGGGACTCGTCGGACCAGGCCACGATTTTCCAGTCGACTAGGTCCTACTGATATGGTCACAAGCGCAGGAGAGGCGCTGGAGACCATACTGTGCTGTTAGCAAAGGCACTCGAGTCGGTCGCCAGCTGCCATAGCCCACTAACGCCCAATTTCGCCGCACTTTCCTACCGGCTACGTTCGTCGTACGTCCCATTTAGATTTCTACGGTTATTTCACCCATTGTTGCTTGTCTGCTAGCACTGACAACGCCGCTGCTCTCGGTCATTAAGTGAACGCGGCCACTGCATTGTCCGTGGTGAGAGGTAAGCCTGAAATTTGTCACTCTCGGCACTCTCTTGACTCTGGAATATTGAATTCCCTATCGATTTCCTAAATGAATGTCCCATACTTCTGGCTCCAACTATTGTTGCTCGTTCAAAGTCTGTTAGCTCCAGTCGTGCAGCAATAAAACGTCGGGAACGTCTTTCCACGAATCACCTGAGTACAAACGACAGCTCCGCCAACACACTGCCGTTTTATATACTACCGCCGTCCGTATGCACGTATATAGGTATCCCATAACTTCAGTCGCCTCAGTGTATTTCAGCATATAAAATATGATGAAAACATAACTGGGTAACACAGCTCAGATCTTGAGTTATTTGGGGGAGTTGTAACGTTGTTACTTTAATTTGCTATGAAAGCGGTGCTGATAGACAATAAAAGCAGGTTAAAGCTGTGAGCTGTCTGGGGAAGTTAACCTTGCATTACTGAGCAACTGTTTCACCAGGCATCCAGTCTAGCTTACCGAATTCCCAACCAGACTAACATTAATTATAATCTTTTAATAGTCATGCGACAACCGGTGATATAAACATTGATCATTGAAATTTCAGCATATTAAACGTGGGTCATAACTAAGCTGGTGCCTTATTTAGGACTGTGAAAATGTGACCGATTCAATTTTCGCCCAAAGAAGTTACGTACGTAGCACAATCCGTCATGTAATTACCACACACTGGTATACTAAATTCATACTAACTCTCTGTGAAATCTTCCCGAAAAGAATAGCTGAGGGCTACTTTGATGATTACACCACATGCTTCACGTGGTCAGCTTGGTTTACACAAAGAGTGGAACTCCACAATAATTTTGATAGTTAAAATAAATTAGATCGAAAACCAATTTACAAAAGAAAAACCTCGAACTGGTTACTATCGTCTTACTATTAAGCTGATGGGTCAAACAATTATATAAGCACGTGGTACTGGTCTCACAAAGTACGCCCCATGTAGGTTGAACATAAAGTTGCTATACTGAAAAATATTGTCAACACGAGACGTTATAATCTCACGCACATTCGCATTGAAGATTGATGATGCTAGTTAGAGTTACTGATCAACACGTGGTTCCACTTTACTCACAAAGTAGTGACAAAGCAACTACCGGAATATATTCTGAACTTCACACGCGAATTACACTGCGTTGCAATTTAAGATAACATTAGATATTTTAGAGATAAACCTGAAATAAAGGTGATTAAATTTTCAGTTAGGCTGAACTTAAGAAACCCATTGTCCTGCGGACTTAGCAGACACGCGCTTAGCCGGAGATCTTACCACTTCAGACGCTCGCCGCGGACAGACTGACCTGCGCTCCAACCGAGCGTGCTTCCCAAATACAAACGGAAGTGACCAGAGAGGCAGCTTCCTATACCAACATGACAAGGGACAGACAGGACCATACTAAGCATAGAAACCTCTCTGCTTTTAGAAAGCGTAGCTACCTGTGAAACGTCCCCTTTCAATAATAGTACACCACTGTGCTTAACCTGGCGCACAATATTTTTAGCGCAACGCAATCTGACTTTCAATAATCTCTACAAGAGAATGGCCCTGACTAACATTAACCTGCACTTTTCACAAATCACTTACCTCACAAAAATCTTGGTTACTCCCACTACTGCAATACAGCAAGCGCCACTACTGCCAGCTAAATAAAAGATTCAAACTATGGAAGGCACTAACTACTGATAGGGATAGTTAGCAAATGAAAGATATTAATAGAGAACAAACAATGTATTTACCTTGATATCATATATATATATATATATATATATATATATATATATATATATATAGAGAGAGAGAGAGAGAGAGAGAGAGAGAGAAGTTCATGACAAATTTCAAAACTCCGCCATCTCTCTCCCCACGTCCACCACTGCTGGCGGCTCACCTCCAACTGCGCAACGCTACGCGCTGTTCACAGCCAGCTGCCTAACACTACAATGGCGAGTATTACAACATCGAAAAGCAGCCACAGACTGCACACAGCACAGCCAGTGATTTTCATACAAAGGTGGCGTTACCAATAAAAAAACCTAAACAGCCTACTTACACCTGTTCCGACGTTGGTCCTACTGTTCTCTAGCAGACAGGCTTGTCTGCTACCATCCAGCATGCAACTACAAATACATTTGCTCATTCATCCTCTCACACAGAAGGGAAGGGGGATGACAGTATTTTATCATATACAGTATATAAAAGAAAGCGGATGTAGGTTCCGTATGAGACTGTGTGACATGAATTACATATTAACTGTGTTTTAAAGTGTAGTAGTGTGACAGATCGTTCTTGTTTATGTGTAAAAGTAACACGTTTCACTGCTCAGTCTCCTCCCAGATAGTCAGAAACACTACAGTAAATTTAGAAGAGGAATTTATGCCGTAAATGACAAGAGATTTAAGAAATTAACATGAAAGGAATCCAACAGAGACCTTTCAGAGTATAGTGTATTGTATTAGCACCTGAGGTGTGTAAACAGGCAGAATACGGCGCTGCGGTGGGCAACGCATGTATAAGACAACAAGTGTCTGGCGCAGTGTTATCGGTTACTGCTGATACAATGGCACGTTATGAATATTTTAGTGAGTTTAAACGTGGTGTTATAGACGGCGCACAAGCGATGGCACACAATATCTCCGAGACAGTGATGAAGTGGGGATTTTCCCGTACGAACATTTCAAGACTGTATCGTGGATATCAGGAATCCTCTAAAACATCGAATCTCCGACGTCGCTTCGGCCGGAAAAAGATCCTGCAGAACGGAGCCAACGACGACCGAAGAGAATCGTTCAGCGTGACAGAAGTGCAACCATTCCGCAGATTGCTGCAGATTTCAATTCTGGGCCATCAACAAGTGTTAGCGTGCGAACCATTCAACGAAACGTCATCGATATGGGCTGTCGGAGCCGAAGGCCCACTGGTGTACCGTTGATGACTGCACGACAGAAAGTTTCACGCCTCGCCTTGGCCCTTCAGTACCGACATTGGACTGTTGGATGGAAACATGTTGTCTGGTCGGATGAATCGCGTTTCAAATTGTATCGAGCGGATGGACGTGTACGGGTATGGAGAAAACATCATGAATCCAAGGACCCAGCATCTCAGCAGGGGGAAGTTCAAGCTGGTGGAGGCTCTGTAATGGTGTCGGGCGTGTGCAGTTGGAGTGATATGGGATCCCTGATACGTCTAGATACGACTACGACAGGTGACACGTACGTAAGTATCTTGTCTGATAGCCTGCATCCATTCATGTCCATTGTGCATTCCGACGGACTTGGGTAATTCCAGCAGGACAATGCGACACCCCACACATCCAGAATTGCTACAGAGTGGTTTCAGGAACACACACTTCTGAGTGCTACCAAACTCCCGACACATGAACATTATTGGGCATATCGGGAATGCCTTGCTACGTGCTTCTTAGAAGAGTTCTCCACCCCTCGTACTCTTACGGATTTATGGACAGCCCTGCAAGATTCATTGTGTCAGTTCTCTCGAGCACTAGTTCAGACATTAATTGGGTCCATGCCACGCCATGTTGCGGCACTTCTGCGTGTTTGTGGGGACCCTACACGATATTAGGCAGGTGTACGAGTTTCTTTGGCTCTTCAGTGTATATGTAAAAGTGTTGTCTATAAACGCGACTGAAATTGTACGTACTATTGAAAGTATTCCGTACCATAGCTACTATTTGCGCTCTGATTATTTTCTATTGTTAAAACTGGAGTTGAATATGTAGCAACAATACTTTATCATTTTCCCAGTAATACGAAATGTCTGACATGTAGCTAACCAAGTTTTGAATCTAATTTAAAATAATTTCTCCTGGAAAACTCCTTCTATTCCACTGAAGAATTTCTGTTTAAAAACTGGTAACCAGTAAAACAAAAATAAATATGCAAAAATAAAAATTAAGTTTAGCTGCATGGGTAGGAGTAAAAATAACACTACTGTAAACGGACTCTTTACATACCATTTCGATAAAAGAATCGTGGAAATGATCTATAGAACATGCAACTAACTAACTAAATAACTCATAATAGTAATACTCGTTAATGTCACATACTGAAAATTTATCGGGTTTATAAATTCTTTAACAATATTATCCAAAATGTCGCTAACGGATTTAGCGATCATAATTATAATTAGCGAAATGCAGTAAGAGCTGCACAGGATCGAAGTTTCGTGCAGTGATTGTAAATTGATGCTCAGCATAAAAAAAAGAAAATAAGTTTTGCAGCGCCAATATGCAGAAACAATCATCATCTTGTGAAATCCATTATATATCAGCGAATATGTGTCTGGAGCGACTTGAAGCGAAACGATCACATATAACTAATCGCAGGTAAGGCACATGCCAGACCGAATTTTGGTGGGAGAATCTTCAGGAACTGTAGTTCAATACCAGATGAGACAACTTATAAAACGCTCTTTCGACCATACTTGAGTAGTACTCACCAGTCTGCGATCCACACCATGTTGGACCGATATAGAAAATACAGAAGATGCAAAGAAGAGCAGCGCATTTCGTCATGTGTTTACTTCGTGAAAGTGAAGAACTCATGGAGATGCTCTGCGAACTCTACTGGTAGACGCCGCAAGGCAGTCGTCACGCATCACAGTACGGTCTACTGTTAAAATTCCTTGAGCGTAAGTTCATGGAAGAGTCAAGCGATATAGTGCTTCCTGATAAGTACATCTCGCGAGAAGACACTGAAGGTCTCCAGAACGAGATTTTCACTCTGCAGTGTAGTGTGCGCTGATATGAAACTTCCTAGCAGATTAAAAGTGTGTGCCGGACCGAGACTCGAACTCGGGACCTTTGCCTTTCGCGGACAAGTGCTCTACCATCTGAGCTACCCAAGCACGACTCACGCCCCGTTTTCACAGCTTTACTTCGCCTCCTACCTTCTAAAATTTACAGCAGCTCTCCTGCGAACCATCTTTTTGTGTAAAACGCGAACGGTTTTAAACACAAAGTTGGTACTGGGCCAAAGCAGTTTCCTCCGGCGATTGGTCAGCTTTACACGCTAAGAACGCTGTGCAGAGCCACACGCTAGTATTGGCTGAACCAAATTTTTAGAACGTACAGAATTGCTCTTCATGCCGGATGGATGGTGCCGCGGTTGGAATACACACAGAAAAGCATAAATATTGTTCTCAATTATTGTGTAAGGGGTTAGGTGCGGCTGCAGCGTGATCTGACTACAGGGGTGCAGCCAAGCGCCTGCCTGCCATTCAGTAGCTATGGGATAGGTTGCTTCCTGACTTCCACGAAACTGCACGTATCCCAGGGAAGGCCCTCTTTACTTAGTAAGGTTCACAGACTGCCTTCTGCCGACAAGAGAGGCCATAGAGACTTTTCTGGTGTCACACAACGTCAGCATGTCGAGTGCAAGGAGCAGAGAAGGGGATGTTCATTAATGACATGAGCACAAAATAGGTGGTGGGGGGAGGAGTCTGTCAGAATTCCATGAAATCTCATTTGTGGAGGGGGTGTCAATGAAAATCGTCCATTTGCTTTTACATAATTGATCCTGAGCACAGTGCGAGCGTACAAGCTGTGGGGTGAGATTAGAGAGGCAGTTTCCCGCCTCAGAGCACGTGGCTGGCGGTTGCTACGGGGCCGTGGCGAGCGGCTAGCGTCTACGCAGCGTTGGAGAAAACCGAATGGACGCTTGGCAGGGGCGCATATGGCCGAGTTGGCGCGCTTGGAGAAATTTATATGCCAGAGAAAAATTGATAAAAACAGAACTAAGAGTGACACGGAGGTGCGAGTTGGCACTCATGGACAGAAAAATATGTAAAGCTAAATTATCCAGACACTCCAGAAAAATACGTAATATTTTAAAAGTTATTGTCATCTTAAAAATTGTAAATTTATGAAAATTCAAACGCTAACGTCTCGGCAGTGCTTTGGCCGATTAATATGAACAAAGTGTTTACGGATGCGGCTAGTAGATCTGCATAGAGCAATCGTAGCCGGTTTAGCATAGTGTGTACCATTTTTGAGTGAGAGGTTGGAATATGGTATTAGACTGAGAGAAACTGTGTTTTTGGCAATAAATAAAATTAAAGAGACGAAACTGGAGGCAGCATTCTGAAGTTTAAGGAGGTAGGTGAGTAATTAGGTATGTATTTTTATTTGTTTATTTAGGTTTGGTATAAAAAATCCACGAAAAGCAAAATCACGCCACAAGAACATTATTTGTACAAAAACGGTGGCAGATACAAGAAATTTAAAGTTTAAATTGTTATTGCCCGGAAAATTTCCATCTTTTTCAGTATATCATATACACTACTAGATATTAAAATTGCTACACCACGAAGATGACGTGCTACAGACGCGAAATTTAATCGACAGGAAGTAGATGCTCTGATATGCAAATGAACAGCTTTTCAGAGCATTCACACAAGGTTGGCGCCAGTGGCGACACCTACAACATGCTGACATGAGGAAAGTTTCCAACCGATTTCTCGTACACAAACAGCAGTTGACCGGCGTTGCCTGGTAAACGTTGTTGTGATGCCTCGTGCAAGGAGGAGAAATGCGTACCATCACGTTTCCGACTTTGATAAAGGTCGGTTTGTAGCCTATCGCGATTGCGGTTTATGGTATCTCAACATTGCTGCTCGCGTTGGTCGAGATCCAATGACGGTTAGCATAATATGGACTCGGTGGGTTCAGGAGGGTAATACGGAACGCCATGCTGGATCCCAACGGCCTCGTAGCATAAGCAGTCGAGATGACAGGCATATTATCCGCATGGCTGTAACGGATCGTGCAGCTACGTCTCGATCCCTGAATCAACAGATGGGGACGTTTGCAAGACAACAACCATCTGCACGAACAGTTGGACGACGTTTGCAGCAGCATGGACTATCAGCTCGGAGACCATGGCTGCGGTTTCCTTGACGCTGCATCACAGCGCCTGCGATGGTGTACTCAACGACGACCCTGGGTGCACGAATGGCAAAACGCCATTTTTTCGGATGAACCCAGGTTCTATTTACAGCATCATGATGGTCACATCCGTGTTTGGCGACATCGCGGTGAACGCACATTGGAAGCGTGTATTCGTCAACGCCATACTGGCGTATCACCCGGCGTGATGGTATGGGGTGCCATTGGTTACACGTCTCGGTCACCTCTTGTTCGCATTGACGGAACTTTGAACAGTGCACGTTACATTTCAGATGTGTTACGATCCGTGGCTCCACCCTTCATTCGATCCCTGCGGAACCCTACATTTCAGCAGGATAATGCACGACCGCATGTCACAAGTTCTGCACGAGCCTTTCTGGATACAGAAAATGTTCGACTGCTGCCCTGGCCAGCACATTCTTCAGATCTCTCACCAATTGATAACATCTGGTCAATGGTGGCCGAGCAACTGGCTCGTCACAATACGCCAGTCACTACTCTTGATGAACTGTGGTATCGTGTTGAAGCTGCATGAGCAGCTGTACCTGTACGCGCCATCCAAGCTCCGACTCAATGGCCAGGCGTATCAAGGCCGTTAGTACGGCCAGAGGTGGTTGTTCTGGGTACTGATTTCTCAGGATCTATGCACCCAAATTGCGTAAAAATGTAATCACCTGTCAGTTCTAGTGTAATATATTTGTCCAATGAATACGCATTTATCATCTACATTTCTTCGTGGTGTAGCAATTTTAATGACCAGTAGTGTATGTTTTTGTATTTAGTTTTAGAATATTCGTAATTTTTTTCAAACATTGTTTTGAGTTAGGCAGTATTTTCGAGAGTGGATGAGGCGGCCATCTTTGAGGACAGGAGAATGGGTTTTGAACGATGCTGGTAGCCCGAGGTGCCGCGCATCTGGGGTTAGTTTTGGGTTGGTATCCACGTTCGGGGCCAACTTTGTATTTAGCGACGCTCGAAAGCGATCAAGTGGAGCGCAATATAGTCGCTTAGGACAGCAGACAAGAGTGTGTTTCGTGAATGGTGAACAGATTGTCGAGTGCCGTGATCGCGACATACGAATTTTATAGTGAAGTGTTGTAGCATCAGTTATTATCGGCCGCCCTTACCTAAGAGCCCCTCAGACTGCATTTTAAGTGTTTAGTGAACATATGGAAGAAAAATAAACTACTTGTTCGAATTATAACGTGAGTGACTCAATATTTTAAATTTCACTGAAATACCTGCGTGCACTGTTTTGTTGTATCTTATTTTAACTTAAAATTTGTGTTTACAACATTTGTGAGCTGGTACCCTATGATGAAAAAACCTTAGCCACACATTTAGACCAGCAACATCTTTGGGCCACTCAATTAAGCTGTGTGTAACAAATCTATATATTTTCGTGCCACAGCCCGTGGGGATTTGAGCCACACTATTCAAACTTCAATGAATAGTGCTCAGTGGATTTTATTTGGAGGAGTTGTCTGCCATGCCGGTCGAAACTGGTGCGTGTCAGTGAGTCAGTCCTTTTATTCTGCAACGCGTATAAAGCTGATGTCATTGTGTTTGACATGAATGTGTCTCAAAACTTTTACAACTTTGACAAGAAGTTAAACGTTAGTGGAAGGGGGCTAAGCTGATATTCACTGACAAGAATTCTGTAAATGACCATGTTAATCAAGAGACTGATAAGCTAACTAATCATATGGATGAAAAGAAGGTACAAATAATTTTGTGCTTCATCTGCAAAGTAAGTAAAGGTTCGATGACATGAAATGTATGTAATATACCAAGAGAGGTCAGTTATTAGGGATTCGTCAAACGGGTTAATTCTGTTACTGTGGAGTTTGTCTATCTATCCCTGTTACGTCCAACCGAACACTACTAAGAGTTGGCGTGTTTGAAATAAATTGTAATGATGTGTTAAAATTTTTTTAAAGAAACGTGTCAGGTAGTCAATGGACATTCCCAAGTGAATTAATGTTACATGATGATATGCGACAGTAACGTAAAATCAGGACAGTGGCGTAACTAGGTACAATGAAAAGAAATGCGAGGTTACTGGGAGTCTTAACAGCAATAGTTCCTCTCTGCGGACGTTTCGCGACTGGAAGATGAATGGCTCTGAGCACTATGGGACTTAATATCTGAGGTCATCAGTCGCCTAGACTTAGAACTACTTAAACCTAACTAACCGAAGGACGTCACACATATCTATGCCCGAGGCAGGCTTTGACCCTGTGACCGTAGCAGCAGCGCGGTTCCGGACTGAAGTGCGTAGAACCGGTCGGCCACAGCGGCCGACACCCATTTTGCTCTCACGATGTATAATGATTACTGAGGCCGCTGGTATGTACCTGGTAGTTGGTGGCAGCACAATGTACCTAATATGGAAAACGTATGTTTTTGGTGATGTCCGGATACTTTTGATCACATGGTGAATTTGTTGAGTCGCCGGATTCCAGCAATGACTAATTTATATAGTCACAGAATACTACGTTTTTTCGTTGTGTCATGTGCCCAGTTTTACATTTTTGAACATGTAAAGCAAGTAGCCGATCTTTGCATCATTTTGAACTCTTATCAAAATTTGACTGAATATTTTCGCAGCTTCTTTCAGACAGCAATTCTTTATAGATAACTGCATCATCTGAAAACACTGAGTGTACTGCTAATATTGTCTGCAAGGTCATTAATTTACAACAAGATCAGCAAGTGAACCAACACACTTTCCTGGGGCACACCTGAGTTTACTTCTACATCTGACGATGACACTCTACCCAGATTAGATGCTGCGTCACAAATTTCACTTGGTACACCCTATGACCGTACTTTTGACAATAAGCGTAGGTGGGATACTGAGCCAAATGCTTTTCGGAAATCATGAAATACTGCATTTATCTGACTGACTTGATCCAAAGCCTTCACTATGTCTTATGAGAAAAGTGTTAGTTGGATTCCACATGATCGATGTTTTCGGAATCCTTGCTGGTTGGTGTGCAGGTGGTCATTCTGTTCGAGGTACGTCATCATGTTTCCGCTCAGAATATATTAAGATTCTACAACAAATCGATGTCAAGAATATTGGTCGTTAGTTTTGTGGATAACTTCTGTTCCGTTCTTCTAGACATGTGTAACCTGTGCTTTTTCCAAGAACTGGGCACGATTTTTTTTTCGGGGGATCTATGATGAATAAAAATTCAGTGGTTCCAAACCAGGGGTAATTACCACCTGAGGGGTAAAATGAAATTTTCTGAGGGGGAAAACTAAACTATTCGATTCTGTTTGTCACGAAGCAAAATTATCTTCAGAAGGTTATTACAATTATCACAATTTTGTAAGACTCTAATACTGATTATGTAAGTGATCAATAATTACTTTTTCTCAGTAGCATTAATGCGTTTAAGGTTACAGGTTCCTCATATAGTCCACCCACTACACACAATTGTTGTGCTTCACCACTTGCATCGCTGAAGATAAAAGTGAGACATAAACGAAACAAATGCTAAGTATCTCAAGAAAATATCTTGGGAAAGTTGTAATTAGTACCTGCAGTAGTAAAGAAATTGTTTCATTACTCGCTTCGTAATAGTTAAATGAATTAATTGACAGCATGACACAGAAGTAACTACAACACCGCTACTATAGTGCTGTACACAGTTTTATTATTATTATTATTATTATTATTATTATTATTATTAGTGTGGTCAGAAACGAAGCATTAATAGCCCGAAGTGTTCCAAAAAAGTGTAGTGCATTCAATTGAACTTGTTTTATTTTAAACAGGTATGCAGTGGGCGCGTCAAGAAACTGTCACAATGGAGAAAAGTAATGCAGGAGAAGCATGTTTTGTAACATTTGTGTACCCTCACTATGGACAGTTAACTTTTTTTTCTGAGAAGGAATTACGGGCAGCATTTGCGAAGCACCACGAATTCCTTCGTCATCCACTCTAACACACAACACACACACTAAATATCATTTATCTTTCATCATTTTGAAAATACAAGTGTTCCAAGAAAACTATTTCATTCCACAGTTTAGTTAGGTGCTAAAGTTAGTGATAACGTGGGGGAGGAGGGCAACAGATGGCGAGGGATGGATGGAAATATTCTTACTTTTGCCGGCTCAACCTATTGCAGATGCTCTCTTGCACACCGGGCTGTGCTAGATCACGTGGAAGAAAGGAGAATGCAAAGAACTAGCTTAACCAGGAGAATGAATCGTCCCGTTGTAAAATCGTTCCATAGTCCATTTTTCTTGAAACTCTCCTGCTGTTTTAAGGGTCATTTCCAGTGTAATTGTTCTTCTCGTAACGTATCTTGAGGATATCATTATAATAATTATTGTAGAACTGATGTCTTAGGATCATACTACAGTTTTGTCCTCTTTGGTCGTAGTTTCCTCTATTTCAAATACTCCTCCATATAGTCGCTACGTTGCTGTTTTTGCTCTTCTGCCCTTGTTCGTCCAGTCTTTGTAGTTCTTATTTCGACTTGAAACCCTTCCAGAGTTTATATTCTTTTTCGAAACATGTCCTGTTATAACATGAGAGCTTCGGAGTTGTTTAACAAGGTCTTTCGCAACACTTTCAATCGACGTCATGGTGGTATTCTTATTCCATAGGCAACAAAATATTTATGTGGATAATCTATTTTTGTCCATTCTGTGCAGGTGTCCCTGTAGTCTCCAAGATCCTCTCCACATTCTGGTAAACCTCTTTGTTGCTCCGAAATTTCCAGTCGGTCATTGTATTGTTGCCACGACTTTTCAAGGATTTCCTTTCCAGGATCCCAAACTTCTCTAGGCTATAGGCGATAGCGAAGTTTTCACTAGTTTACAGCCATTCTGTTTTGACAACAGAGTCTTAGTTTGGGATTCTAGACGATGTACTTTTTGTTGTAAAAGTTTTTAGTTAGCCTTTATGCTCTCTCAATTTTCGAGATCCTTTCTCCTATCGCAACTTTTTCTAGTCCGTTTTCTTGTATCACTAAGGTACTTAAAACGCTTTATCCTTGTAACCTGGCCTCTATCTCTTCAGAAATGTCTGTCTTTAAGGAAAGTAGTCGAATTAAACCAGGTGATGCTGAGGGAATTAGATTAAGAAATGACATACTAAAATTTGTTGATGAGTTTTGTTGCTACGCTGTAAAATAACCGATAATGTCCAAAGTAGAGAGGATATAAAACGTAGACAAGCAGTGGCAAGAAAAGCGTTTCTGAAGAAGATAAATTTGTTAGTGTCGAATGTATATTTTAGTGATAGGAAGTTTCCCATTACAAAGGAAGAGCCATGGGCACTCCTTCAGTTTCTTCCTCGCGCTGTTGGAACGATGAATGGCGGGGTCAGGGATTTTCTCTGCCTCGTGATGACTGGGTGTTGTGTGCTGTCCTTAGGTTAGTTAGGTTTAAGTAGTTCTGAGTTCTAGGGGACTGATGACTATAGATGTTAAGTCCCATAGTGCTCAGAGCCATTTTTTAACGATGAATGACACGGGTACTAACCGTCAACGGCATTGAGAAAGAGCTGAAATCGCTGAAAGTGAAGACTGCGTCATTCTATACGGAATTTGCTGCCGATCTAGACCCTCCCTTAACCATGATATATCGTACATTCCTCGAACAAAGAACTGCAAAAGAAGCACTGGTCACATGCTTTCTCAAGAAGGGTAGCACAGGTGAGTCACAACACTTCCTCCGATATCATTCAGATCTGTGTGCTCTAATATCTTAGAACATATTCTGAGTTCACGCCTAATGAAGTATCTTGAACAGAATGTACTACTCCACGCCAGCGGGAGTGGAGTTCAAAGAATATCAAAAGGTATTTTTCTCGAGTGTAGCCATGTATGGAAGTGAAATGTGGACGATAAACAGTTCAGGGTAGTGTGTTGGGTAAAAATTCTAGAGGGAAACTGTAACATACTCCCTCCTTCCTAGTTGCAACTATTGTCCACATTAGTCTTTTATGAACATTTGAGAGGAGCGAAGATTGCAATAAACTTTCTAGTTTACTTATCTTTTCACGTGGAATTGGCTCCAGTTCTTCTTGTCTAGGGGTCTGATTCCTGAAGCTGACATTCTCATATTTTAGGTCCTCATGGTTGAATTGGTTTAATGGTTTAATGGCTCTGAGTACTACGCGACTTAACTTCTCAGGTCATCAGTCGCCTAGAACTTAGAACTAATTAAACCCAACTAACCTAAGGACATCACACACATCCATGCCCGAGGCAGGATTCGAACCTGCGACCGTAGCGGTCGTTCGGTTCCAGACTGTAGCGTCCAGAACCGCACGGCCACTCGGGCCGGCCATGGTTGAATTGATCTAAACAAACTTGACGATTGTTGTTGCAGAATTTTTGTTGTTACGATAATATAGTTTGTCACATTTTAGCATATCATACAGTCTTTTTATTTTTCACATTAACAAAGCCGAAATTACATTGTTCGCACAAAATACAAAAATACTTCCGATCACATCAGTGACATGCTTACTATTACTCACTCAGCGGAAATGTGGACGATATTCCAAAGGGTTTACAGATTTTCTTGACAGATGAGTTTCTAGTATTTTCGATTATTATTTCATAAATGAATCCAGAAATAAACAAAATAAACGGTACTAGATTACGTAACTAATAATAGAAATTATAAGTGTGCAAAATAATTCCTAATTTCAAAAAACAAAAAAGTAATTCCTTTTCATAAATTTTAGTTTGAAATATAACATACTGTGTCTAAAATTATGTTGAAAGTTTTCAGAACACCAGTTGAGATAATAGTGACCAGCCCAAAATTCGAAAAATAACTACTGTCGAGGAAAAGTAATTCTAGAGGAGGATGTCCCGTTACAAGAGCAAGAGATGAATACGGTGAGCAGGCTCAAAAGATGTAGTTTTCAGTAGTTATTCAGAGACGGAGAGGCATGCACAGGATACAGTACTATGGAGAGATGCAGCAAAGTAGTCTACGGACTGAAGGCCGTAACAACGACAGCGACATTTGTCATTCATTATTATTATTATATTTTTTGCTCATTTCATCTTACGGTGTGGAATCGATTCTTGTCGCATGAAATTGTTGGAATTTTCTCTGGATTTTCATGTCATCTTCTGATGTAGCAAAACACTTCTTAACATAAATTTTTAGCCGGCCGCTGTGACCGAGCGGTTCTAGACGCTTCAGTCTGGAACCGCGCTGCTGCTACGGTCGCAGGTTCGAATCCTGCATCGGGCATGGATGTGTGTGATGTCCTTAGGTTAGTTAGGTTTACGTAGTTTTAAGTCTAGGGGACTGATGACCTCAGATGTTAAGTCCCATAGTGCTTAGAGCCATTATGAACAGAAATTTTTGAGACAGATTTATGTATCCTTGTGTGTCCATCTTTTCAGAGATGGTTGCGGGACTTTACTGTTCAGTACAGAATGTCAAATCAAACACCTTTCAGCAATCTAATTTCCAAATCGTTATTTATTGGGCTATCAGTTTCGGCGATTTATTACGCCATCCTCAGACCCCCTGAACGACATGTATGAAGATTCCAACCTCGCTGAAGTGATCGCTGTATCAATCAGAAATCTATAGATAGCAGTCTTTAAATGCTGGGTCCTTTTTTACCGGAACCAAGGTTGAAATCTTCCTACACGTCGGTCAGCGGACCTGAAGATGGCGTAATAAATCGTCGAAACTGGTAGCCTCATAAAATAACAGTTTGCATATTGGACGGCTGAAATGTTTTAGGTTTCACAAATCCATATATTGCGCATAGAATAAGATTATTCATACTCAGAAACTATTAGACAACTCGATAGTTGCCGGCCGGAGTGGCCGTGCGGTTCTAGGCGCTACATTCTGGAGCCGAGCGACCGTTACGGTCGCAGGTTCGAATCCTGCCTCGGGCATGGATGTGTGTGATGTCCTTAGGTTAGTTAGGTTTAATTAGTTCTAAGTTCTCGGTGACTGATGACCTCAGAAGTTCAGTCGCAAAGTGCTCAGAGCCTTTTTGAACCAACTCGATAGTTACCAAACAGTTGCCAAGGAGCTACGTCTTGTACGCCTGCCTGCTACATAAACGTACGGGGTCAGTGGAGGTCCCCGGCAGCCGATCGCGGGAATTTTTGCCCTGCGCTGGCCTGGAGTAGCCGGTAACGCTCGCCTTTCGGAAGGCAGCCTGCCTGACCTATACCGCACGGATGGCTGCCCTGCCGGTGCTGTTGTAGTATTTGTAAGCGCGGGGCCGGGGTCAGGCGTCGTGTAATTACCAGTAATTACCGGCTGCCTCTCCAAATGAGCGTACGTAGGCGGCAGGAGGGCCCGGGATGCGCCGCCATTAGGCACGGCGCTGGCCGACCCGGGCCGGCGAGAGTCCAGGCAGCGCCCGGTGGGCGCCCCATTAGCGCCCTGCCGCTGCCGCTGCCGCTGCCGCTGCCGCTGCCGAGCGTGCCGTTCCCACGACACAAGCAGGAGCGAGCGGCTCAGCTGCGTGTCGGACCACACGCGCGCCGCTCCTAAAAAGCAGTCTCTGTCTGGCGTCTGTGACTGCGCTCCTGGCCCCCGACCCAGAAGCCGCAGGTGTTACTTCTTGATGACACCCTCATTACCAACACCGCCACTTCTCCTATCTGCCCCAATTTAATCCTCGTACCACTGAAAAATGCTATTAAGAAACAACACTGAAATCGTTAAAACTGACAAAGCTCCAGGACCCGATGGAACACCTGCCAGAATCTATACTGAATTTTCCGCTGCGTTAGCATCTCTTCTAACTTCTTGAAAGAACCGTGACGGAAGCCCGAACAACACGAGACTGACGTACTAGAACATGCATTGATATTTTGAAATGGTGAACTGGTAATGGCTACGCACTAGCCGAAATCTAGATTTGCTGCATATAATCTGCGAAAAAAGGACGACTGACTGCTGTGCCATTAATATTGCTACACCACGAAGATGACGTCCTACAGACGCGAAATTTAACCGACAGGAAGTAGATGCTGTGATATGAAAATGAACAGCTTTTCAGAACATTCACACAAGGTTGGCGCCGGTGGCGACACCTACAACGTGCTGACATGAGGAAAGTTTCCAACCGATTTCTCATACACAAACAGCATTTGACCGGCGTTGCCTGGTGAAACGTTGTTGTAATGCCTCGTGTAAGGAGGAGAAATGCGTACCATCACGTTTCCGACTTTGATAAAGGTCGGATTATACCCTATCGCGATTGTGGTTTATCGTATCGCGACATTGCTGCTCGCGTTGGTCGAGATCCAATGACTGTTAGCAGAATATGGAATCGGTGGGTTCAGGAGGGTAATACGGAACGCCGTGCTAGATCCCAACGGCCTCGTATCACTTGCAGTCGAGATGACAGGCATCTTATCCGCAGGGCTCTAACGGATCGTGCAGCCACGTCTGGATCCTTGAGTCAACAGATGGGGACGTTTGCAAGACAACAACCATCTCCACGAACAGTTCGATGACGTTTGCAGCAGCATGGACTATCAGCTCAGAGACCATGACTGCGGTTACCCTTGACGCTGCATCACAGACAGGAGCGCCTGCGATGGTGTACTCAACGCCGAACCTGGGTGCACGAATGGCAAAACGTCATTTTTTCGGATGAATCAAGGTTCTGTTTACAGCATCATGATGGTCGCATCCGTGTTTGGCGACATCGCGCTGAACGCACATTGGAAGCGTGTATTCGTCATCGCCATACTGGTGTATCACCCGGCGTGATGGTATGGGGTGCCACTGGCTACATGTCTCGGTCACCTCTTGTTCGCATTGACAGCACTTTGAACAGTGCACGTTACATTTCAGATGTGTTACGACCCGTGGCTCTACCTTTCATTCGGTCCCTGCGAAACCCTAATTTTCAGCAGGATAATGCACGACTGCATGTTGCAGGTTCTGTACGGGCCTTTCTAGATACAGAAAATGTTCGATCGTTGTCCTGGCGAGCACATTCTCTGGACCTCTCACCAATTGAAAACGTCTGGTCAATGGTGGCCGAACAACTGGCTCGTCACAATACGCCAGTCACTACTCTTGATGACCTGTGGCATCGTATTGAAGCTGCATGGGCAGCTGTACCTGTACACGCCATCCAAGCTATGTTTGACTCAATGGCCAGGCGTATCAAGGCCTGATTTCTCAGGATGTATGCACCGAAATTGCGTGAATATGTAATCACATGTCAGTTCTAGTATAATATATTTGTCCAATGAATACCCGTCTATCATCTGCATTTCTTCTTGGTGTAGCAATTTTAATAGCCAGTAGTGTACATCACAGTCGTCGAGTGCACCCACGTTTCTAATGGAAGGTAGCCTGATTCTTTAAAATATTGCAGACACATGTTCCATCTTGAATAATAGTCGTACATTGAATCATGAAGTTATTGTTGGACATGACGACCTGCAAAACTCACACACACAACATACACACACACACACACACACACACACACACACACACACACACACACCACACACACACACACACACAGAAACAATCACAGACTATACTCGCGTTACTGGAGGGTTAAACATGACGATGATGATGACTCCAAATGTCATGATACCTAATGAACAGCCCATTTATTACGACCTACTATAGTAGGGGTAAGTATTAATTAATGAAACTTCTGCACTGATTTGCTGAATAAATAACAGTAATCGTGAAATGTCTGTCTTGAACATGTTGAAGGCTGCAAGGTTCGTAACTTAAAAATTAAGCTTTAGATGGCACAGATAGCATGCAACTTTTAAATTTTGCACACTATTCTCGCTCCTGCCAAATGTCTCTAATACATATTAATTCCCACCTGGAAAACATACATTCCGGAAGTCCTCTTACGGATAAATCATGATTTAAGAGTCTGAAATTACTAACATATACATATTTATTGGTGATCATAGGTATTTTCATAAATGGTAACTTGTCACCGTATTAACAGTTTCTAAGATTTTTTAATTTTATTTACTATTATGTAGAAGTTGTCACCTTTCTTTGTGCATATTCGTACAGACTCACATACTGTTACCTTTATAGGACCGAAGCTGAGTTCAGTGTGACTTGCTGGTATGCTGGTTATGACAAAAGAGAGAGAAAGAGTGGAGTGTGTGTGTGTGTGTGTGTGTGTGTTAGAGAGAGAGAGAGAGAGAGAGAGAGAGAGAGAGAGAGAGAGACGAGAGACGGAGAGACGGAGAGTTTAGCTTGATCAAAACATACATTATGTGATCAAAAGTATCCGGACATCTGGCTGAAAATGACTTACAAGTTCGTGGCGCACTCCATGGGTAATGCTGGAATTCAATATGGTGTTGGCCCTCCTTTAGCCTTGATGACAGCTTCCACTCTCGCAGGGATACAGTCAATCAGGTGTTGCAAGGTTTCTTGGGGAATGGCAGACCATTCTTCACGGAGTGCTGCACTGAGGAGAGATATCGAGGCCTGGCACGAAGTCGGCGTTCCAAAACATCCCAAAGGTTTTCTGTAGGATTCAGGTCAGGTCTCTGTGCAGGCCAGTCCATTACACGGATGTTATTGTCGTGTAATCACTCCGCCACAGGCCGTGTGCATTATGAATAGTTGCTCAATCGTGTTGAAAGATGCAATCGCCATCCCCGAATTTCTCTTCAACAGTGGGAAGCAAGAAGGTGCTTAAAACATAAATGCAGACCTCTGCTATGATAGTGCCACGCAAAACAACAAGGGGTGCAAGCCCTCTCCACGACCACACCATAACACACTGCCTCCGAATTTTACTGTTGGCACTACAAACGCTGGCAGATGACGTTACCCAGGCATTCGCCATACCCACCCCCTGCCATCAGATCGCCACATTGTGTACCGTGACTCGTCACTCCACACAATGTTTTCCGAGTGTTCAATCGTCCAATGTTTACGCTTCTTATACCAAGTAGAGACGACGTTTGGCATTTACCGGCGTGATGTGTGGCTTATGAGCAGCTGCTCGACCATGAAATCCTAGTATTCACACCTCCCGCCTAATTTTCATAGTACTTGCAGTGATCTTGTTGCAATTTGGTTGGCTGGTTCAAATGGCTCTGAGCACTATGGGACTCAACTGCTGAGGTCATTATTCCCCTAGAACTTAGAACTAGTTAAACCTAACTAACCTAAGGACATCACAAACATCCATGCCCGAGGCAGGATTCGAACCTGCGCCGTAGCGGTCTTGCGGTTCCAGACTGCAGCGCCTTTAACCGCACGGCCACTTCGGCCGGCCGCAATTTGGAATTCCTGTGTGATGGTCTGGATAGATGTCTCCCTATTACACATTATGACCCTCTTCAACTGTCGGCGGCTTCTGTCAGTCAACAGACGAGGTCGGACTGTACGCTTTTGAGCTGTACGTGTCCTTTCACATTTCCACTTCACTATCACATCGGTAACAGTGGCCCTAGGGATACTTAGGAGTGTGGAAATCTCGCGTACAGACGTGTGACGCAAGTGACACCCAATCACCTGACCACGCTCGAAGTTCGTGAGTTCCGTGAAGCACCCCATTCTGCTCACTCACGATGTCTAATGAGAACTGAGTTCGCTAATATAGAGTACCTGGCAGTAGGTGGCAGCACAATGCACCTAATATGAAAAACGTATGTTTTTGGGAGTGTTCGGACACTTTTGATCACATAGTGTATAGCTAACATATTACGTAGCTCTACTCTTACCTACTCTCTACTTATTTCTGAGATGTGTTTCGAAATAAAATTCTGAATTTCACTTTTATGTTGCGCGAACTAATATGGATGCTACACCACACGGGCTGTAGTTCTACATGAATTTGAAATCCACTCCACCCATGTTCAGAATCATGTAGTAATTCTATGACATCGATCTGCCCTCATTATCGTCTGGTCCACACTCAACGGAATATCACTTGCATCGTTAAGTGAATGGCACAGTGAAGCACTCCATTGGGTAGCTAGAGCGCTCTGATCTGCCAAACTGCGATCAACATTTGAAACGTCCCCTTAGAAAAATTAAGGAATTACTGTGCTGATAAACCTCTTACATTATTTGCTTTTCAAACAGCTGAGCAAAACTGAACGTACTCAGACATTACTCTCTTTACTTATTCTGATCAACACTAAACTGACACACAATATTTTTAGCGCAACGCAATCTGATTTTTAATAATCCCTACAAAAGAATGGCCCTGACTAACAATAACCTATACCTTTCACAAATCACTTACTTCACAAAAAACTTCGTTACTCAAACTACTGCAATACAGCGAGCACCACTACTGCCAGCTAAATAAAAGATTCAAACTACTGAAGGCACTAACTAGGCATAGTTAGCAAATGAAAGATTTTGATAGAGAACCAACAATGTATTTACCTTAATAGTGTTCAAAAGTCATTATATGTATATTCATTGCTTTTTCTGGCGGACACACGTCCAGATCGTCTGTTCTCAAAAATCAGGCATCTCTCTCTCCACATCCACCACTGCTGGCGGCTCACATCCAACTGCGCAACGCTACGCGCTGTTAACATCCAACTGCCCAACACTACAATAGCGAATGTTCCAACAATGCCAACCAGCCACAGACTGCACCCAGCACAGCCAGTGATTTTCATATAGAGCGCTACGTGGCGTTACCAATATAAAAACCTAAACAGCCTACTTACATATTCTCTCCTGCAATAAGCATTTACGTGTTTCATCTTAATGTCTCATTTCTCGATGAAAGGTTTCAGTAACTAAAAAAAAAGAGTTTCTAGTGTCTTCAAAGTAACTGAAACTGGCTGGGAACAAATACTTATAAAACAATTAATGCCCTGAACTTTATGTAGATGCTGAATTAATTTGATGTAATGCTCTAATTAAAGTTTTTAAAGCTATTCAGTAAAATATCAGTATCTGCAGAAAGTGAAGCGGCGGGTGAGCTGATTGAACATAGCCTTAACTTGATTAACCTATGTCGAAGAGTAGAAAATAAATCCCAAATCCGGATACAACAACAGCTGACCAGAGTGAGCAAATTACTCAAATTTATTTGCAACGCACATGTTTTCGAATTTGAAAGTAATTTATTTATATCTTGAAGTCATTCAGATATCGAGCAGCCAGTGGTAAAATTGAGCTGAACTGGGAAAGTGTGTGCCTCGAAGAGATGTTATATGTTAACAAACCAGCCCGGCATAGTGGCCACTCGAAAGATCGTGCAAAAGTGACTTACAGCTGTGGTCCCGCATTTTATTACAGTGTCGGCGATTGTTAAAAATATAATACTAATGAAATACAACTAAGTTTGACATATATCCGAACAGAAAATGGTATAATATGTATCGTAAAATAAAATGTCGTTAGGCAGTAAATGAATCTCATTATAGAACAGTCAGAATAGCCAGATATGTAAATATAACAATACATGTTGCATTGTAGTGGATTACTTGAAAAATATCGAATCTAATTTCTTCCCAGCATCTTTCCCAGCTTCAGTAAAAACGTACTTCTTTTCAGTAATAAGTGTCTTTCGAAGTAGTTTTTTACATATTGTTTTGTATCCCGCCTGGAAGGCGGCGCGTGTGTCTGCCCCTGAAAACTGAAAGGTTGGCCGAATGACGAAAGCGAGTAGGAGCAGGAGAGGTAAAACACTTCGGTACTGCGTATAAAATTATGGATGTTTGCTATAGGCAAAAACCAAGTTAATAAATTGTTACATAACTTTGCAATGATGAGCACGTAGGCGCGAAGTCTTACAAGGGGAGGCCACATCGTTTGGAATGCGGATTTACTGCAGACTTTGTACACTCGTGGTACTCCATGAGGAGTACAAAATGTGAAAGCAGTAGCGCGTACTTCCCAAGTGTTACTGAGAAAATCGCAAGATAATTTCGGTCGTCAAATATGTACCTGGGCGTGGCCGTTATTATCTCAAAGCGTCGGCCGTTGTAAACAGGAAGCGACGGCGGCTGGGTGGCTAGTGTCAAATCAGCGTAATTTTAGTTCGTCGGTCGTTGGATCGAGTCCTGTTCGTCACTTTTTTTTTCAACACAGTGATATTCTTTATTGTGATCCCTATTCTACCCCGGTTCGTGCCTGGCCCTCCCCTCGTTGGTCGTTTACTAGTCGGTAGTTATGAATATTATATCATTTGTGATATTAAAAATTTGTAGACTGCCAAATAACCTTGTAAATGGAATAAAAGTTCATCTGATTACACGCATTTTTCCCGTTACATCAACTGTAATATAAATAGTAAAGAACAGGACTGTGTTGATAAAAAAAGAGACGAACAGGACTCGATCCATCGACCGACGACCTACGATTACGGGGTTTGGACGCTAACCACCCAGCCGCCGCTGCTTCATACACTCCTGGAAATTGAAATAGGAACACCGTGAATTCATTGTCCCAGGAAGGGGAAACTTTATTGACACATTCCTGGGGTCAGATACATCACATGATCACATTGACAGAACCACAGGCACATAGACACAGGCAACAGAGCATGCACAATGTCGGCACTAGTACAGTGTATATCCACCTTTCGCAGCAATGCAGGCTGCTATTCTCCCATGGAGACGATCGTAGAGATGCTGGATGTAGTCCTGTGGAACGGCTTGCCATGCCATTTCCACCTGGCGCCTCAGTTGGACCAGCGTTCGTGCTGGACGTGCAGACCGCGTGACACGACGCTTCATCCAGTCCCAAACATGCTCAATGGGGGACAGATCCGGAGATCTTGCTGGCCAGGGTAGTTGACTTACACCTTCTAGAGCACGTTGGGTGGCACGGGATACATGCGGACGTGCATTGTCCTGTTGGAACAGCAAGTTCCCTTGCCGGTCTAGGAATGGTAGAACGATGGGTTCGATGACGGTTTGGATGTACCGTGCACTATTCAGTGTCCCCTCGACGATCACCAGTGGTGTACGGCCAGTGTAGGAGATCGCTCCCCACACCATGATGCCGGGTGTTGGCCCTGTGTGCCTCGGTCGTATGCAGTCCTGATTGTGGCGCTCACCTGCACGGCGCCAAACACGCATACGACCATCATTGGCACCAAGGCAGAAGCGACTCTCATCGCTGAAGACGACACGTCTCCATTCGTCCCTCCATTCACGCCTGTCGCGACACCACTGGAGGCGGGCTGCACGATGTTGGGGCGTGAGCGGAAGACGGCCTAACGGTGTGCGGGACCGTAGCCCAGCTTCATGGAGACGGTTGTGAATGGTCGTCGCCGATACCCCAGGAGCAACAGTGTCCCTAATTTGCTGGGAAGTGGCGGTGCGGTCCCCTACGGCACTGCGTAGGATCCTACGGTCTTGGCGTGCATCCGTGCGTCGCTGCGGTCCGGTCCCAGGTCGACGGGCAGGTGCACCTTCCGCCGACCACTGGCGACAACATCGATGTACTGTGGAGATCTCACGCCCCACGTGTTGAGCAATTCGGCGGTACGTCCACCCGGCCTCCCGCATGCCCACTATACGCCCTCGCTCAAAGTCCGTCAACTGCACATACGGTTCACGTCCACGCTGTCGCGGCATGCTACCAGTGTTAAAGACTGCGATGGAGCTCCGTATGCCACGGCAAACTGGCTGACACTGACGGCGGCGGTGCACAAATGCTGCGCAGCTAGCGCGATTCGACGGCCAACACCGCGGTTCCTGGTGTGTCCGCTGTGCCGTGCATGTGATCATTGCTTGTACAGCCCTCTCGCAGTGTCCGGAGCAAGTATGGTGGGTCTGACACACCGGTGTCAATGTGTTCTTTTTTCCATTTCCAGGAGTGTATTTATACAGTCCGCCGCTTTGTGATGATAACAGCCACGCATAGGTACGTATTTGACGACCGAAATTATCTTGCGATTTTCTCAGTAACGGTTGAGAAGTACGCGCTACTGCTTACACATTTTGTTGTCCTAATGGAGTACTACGAGTGTACGAAGTTTGTAGTAAATCTGCGTTCCAAAGGTCGTGGCCTACCCTTGTTTGACCCAACGTAAGTAGTGAAAAGTCTCTGTATGAAGCGAATTCTCCCGGCCGTCTGCTCTTGATCAAATGGGCAGCTCGTATAGCTCCACAGCACCTTCTAGAGGGCGCTGTCGTCGGTGTCTGTCGTAGTGCCAACCTAAGAACTTGCACCTACGCCGTGGCATCGTAGCTATCGGTACCACATATTGTATTCAGCTTTATTGTTATTAAAGCAGTAATTGCATTTCACGCAGACAGGAAAATGGTTTGTAGTTACATAGTAAGACTCATATTTTAATTAATTCGATTTTTTAGCTACAGATAACATCAGTTTTGAAATACGTGTCACAGACCAATGATCGTAACCTTATTACGAGTGAATAGCATCGTTTCAAACTTTGATACCAATTACAGTGTCCTCTTGCATAAGGAATACATTGTACAGGTTTATTTCATCATAATAGTTCCGTAAGTGTAGTGTTACCTACTCATATTTGGCTATGCTTAGGTCTACTGTGACAAGTTATTAGCGTTTCAGTTAGATGAATGTGAGCGAGAATCCGGTGGTAATAAACTTTAAATAAGTGGAGAAGGTCCTAGCTGTTACTGTTCACTGGCCTAGCGGGCAGGGCAAGACGTTTGAGATACGGCCCGCTGCAGCATCCGATTGTTTACAGACATAACTCATCAAGCTAGGAATGGCCCATTTCCCAGTTGGTAGTATTTTGGGAAAAGATGTCCATTCCCGACAAATGCTTTCCGAAAACCCTAATATGAACTGCGAGATTGGAATATTTTTAATTTCCTTCTTCGACAACAATCCGAGTTAAAATATGAAACACTTAAAACTTCCGGGCTGATAGGCCGTGGTCAAAGTATAAAACTCTCTCCTGACGTTTCGTCTCCGACTGCGGGAGACATCCTCGGAGTTAAAGCGGCACTTTACCTCCGAGGATGTCTCCCGCAGTCGGAGACGAAACGTCAGGAGAGAGCTTTATACTTCGACCACGGCCTATCAGCCCGGAAGTTTTAAGTGAAGACAATACCGGCGGTGAAAGCTTACATTGTATGATAAAATATGAAAGCCGATTTTAGTATGTACCTACTGAATTTGCGTGTGCAGCAGATCAAGACATATGGTTTACTAGACGTGTATAGGCGTGTACAACCGCCTGTGACTAAACGTGTTCAGATCGGGCGAGGCGCATTGGGAGCAGGTCCGGAGCCCGTGGAGCAGCGTAGCACGGAGTCAGCAGAGGCGCGTCCCCCCCCAGCTGTTGGTGGCGCTGTCCACCGCTGATGAGTCACCTCATCGGGACGGCACGGTCTCATTAGCAGTGGCGGCCGGCGGCGCTCCTTAGTCCAGTTTACCGCTGTCTTAGCGCGCTTCGGCATATATGGGGGCGACACGGAGGGAAAACGCCATCTGGCGCGCTCGGCTGCTCCCTATATGTTGCCAGCGCAGGTGGAGGCGTGTGCGGACAGAAGCCGCCGGCCGTATCAGGTGCGTCCGCTACCATACTGCACATGTGTCTGCTGGGGGCTCAGTAACGCTGCCGCTAACGTCGTTAACTGATGATTGCGCAACACGAGAAACCTGAAGTGTCTAGCGCAGACTAACGATACGGGCAATAACCTGAAAAAAAATGTCGCTGAATTTACATCTGGTAACTGGTACTAACCAGTGAAAGAAAAATTTGAAGACGAACTTAAAAAGTTCAGGTAGAAGAAGTAAAAATGTTAGAGTTTGACGATGACGTTATAATTACGTCACAGCAAAAACTTGAACGGACTGGATACTGTCTTGATAATAGGGTATAAGAAGAGTCTCAACAAAAGTAAAACAAGCACAACAGGATGTAGTCCAAAAAAAAAAAAAAAAATCACGTGGTGCTGAGGGCACATGGATTAGAAAGTAACAGATGAGTTCTGCTATTTCTGCGGAAATATGAAGTAGAGAGGATACAAACTGCAGATATATCAAGGAAAGCATTTCTGAAAAAGGAAATCTGTTAAAACTGAATATACAGGGTGGTCCATTGATAGTGACCGGGCCAAATATCTCACGAAATAAGCATGGAATGAAAAAACTACACAGAACGAAACTCGTCTAGCTTGAAGGGGGAAACCAGATGAAGCTATGGTTGGCCCGCTAGATGGCGCTGCCATAGGTCAAACGGATATCAACTGCGTTTTTTTTTTTTATTACATATTCGTGTAGTACGTAAAGAAGTATGAATGTATCAGTTGGACCACATTCTTCACTTTGTGATATATGGCGCTGTAATAGTGACAAACGTAAACTACGTGGTATCACGTAACATTCCGCCAGTACGAACGGTGATACATTACCCGTGTTAAAATGGACTGTTTACAAATTGCGGTAAAGGTCGATATCGTGTTGATGTATGGCTGTTGTGATCAAAATGCCCAGCGGGCGTGTGCTATGTATGCTGCTTGGTATCCAGCACGTCATAATCCAAGTGTCCGGACCGTTTGCCGGATAGTTATTTATAGAAACAGGAAGTGTTCAGCCACTGTGTGAAACGTCAACCGCGACCTGCAACAAATGATGGTGCGCAAGTAGGTCTTTTAGCTGCTGTCACGGATAATCCGCACATCAGTAGAAGACAAATTGCGCAAGAATCGGGAATCTCAAAAACGTGGGTGTTGAGAATGCTACATCAACACCGATTGCAGACGTACCATATTTCTATGCACCAGCAATTGCATGGCGACGACTTTGAACGTCGTGTACAGTTCTGCCACTGGGCACAACAGAAATTACGGCACGATGACAAATTTTTTGCACGCGTTCTATTTAGCGACGAAGCGTCATTCACCAACAGCGGTAACCTAAACCGGCATAATATGCACTATTGGGCAACGGAAAATCCACGATGGCTGCGACAAGTGGAACATCAGCGACCTTGGCGGGTTAATGTATGGTGGAGCATTATGGGAGGAAGGATAATTGGCCCCCATTTTATCGATGGCAGTCTAAATGGTGCAATGTATGCTGATTTCCTACATAATTTTCTACCGATGTTACTACAAGATGTTTCACTGCATGATAGAATGACGATGTACTTCCAACATGATGGATGTCGGGCACACAGCTCGCGTGCGATTGAAGCGATATTGAATAGCATATTTCATGACAGATGGATTGGTCGTCGGAGCACCATATCATGGCCCGCACGAACACCGGATCTGACGTCCCCGGATTTCTTTCTATGGGGAAAGTTGAAGGATATTTGCCATCGTGATCCACCGACAACGCCTGACAACATGCGTCAGAGCATTGTCAATGCTTGTGCGAACATTACGGAAGGTGAACTACTCGCTGTTGAGAGGAATATCGTTACACATATTGCCAAATGCATTGAGGTTGACGGACATCATTTTGAGCATTTATTGCATTAATGTGCTACTTACAGGTAATCACGCTGTAACACCATGCGTTCTCAGAAATGATAATTTCACAAAGGTACATGTATCACATTGGAACAACCGAAATAAAATGTTCAAACGTACCTACGTTCTGTATTTTAATTTAAAAAACCTAGCTGTTACCAACCGTTCGTCTAAAATTGTGAGCCAAATGTTTGTGACTATTACAGCGCCATCTATCACAAAGCGAAAAAAGTGGTCCAACTAAAACATTCATATTTCTTTACGTACTACACGATTATGTAATAAAAAATGGGGGTTCCTCTTTAAAGAAACGCAGTTGATATTCGTTTGACCTATGGCAGCGCAATCTAGCGGGCCAATCCTAGCGCCATCTGGTTTGCCCGTTAAAGGTAGACAAGTTTCGTTCTTTGTAGTTTTTTCGTTTGACGCTTATTTCGTGAGATATTTGACCCCGTCACGATCAATGGACCATTGTATACTGAGGTGACAAAAGCGATATGCGGCTATACACATGGCGGTAGAAACGCGTACACTGGCTACAACCGAGCGAGGTGGCGCAGTGGTTAGCACACTGGACTCGCATTCGGGAGGACGACGGTTCAATCCCGTCTCCGGCCATCCTGATTTAGGTTTTCCGTGATTTCCCTAAATCGTTTCAGGCAAATGCGGGGATGGTTCCTTTGAAAGGGCACGGCCGATTTCCTTCCCAATCCTTCCCTAACCCGAGCTTGCGCTCCGTCTCTAGTGACCTCGTTGTCGACGGGACGTTAAACACTAATCACCACCACCACCACCACTGGCTACAAAAGTGCAGTGCATCGGTGGAGCTGTCATTTGCTCTCAGGTGTTCCATGTGAAAGGGTTTGCGACGTGGTTGTAGCCGCACGACGGGAATTAACAGACGTTGAATGCGGAACGGTAGTTGTAGCCTGACACATGCGACATTCTGTTTCGGAAATCGGTAGGGAATTCATTTTTCCGAGATGCACAGTGTCAAGAGTGACCCGACAGTACCAAATTTCAACGTTACCTGTCACCATGGTGAACGCAATGTCAGGGCTAACAGACAACACTTGGCGAAATAACTGCAAGAATAAATATGGGACGCTACGACTAACGCATCCATCAGGACAGTGAGGCGAAATTTGGCTTCAATGGGCTATGGCAGCGAGCAGACGACGCGACTGCCTTTGCTAGCGACATCGCCTGCAGCCCCTCTCCTGGGCTGGTGACCATGTTGGTTGGGCCCTAGACGACTGGAAAACCCTTACCTGGAGAGATGAGCCAAAATGTTAGTCATTTGTTCGAGAGTAGTGTAGAGCTCACGAAGCCATGGGTACAAGTTGTCAACAAGGCACTGTACAAGTCGGTGGTGACTTAATAAAGGTGCGAGCTGTGTTTACATGGAATGGGCGGGGTCCTCTGGCCGAACTGAATCGGTCATTGACTAGAAATGGTTATGTTCGACTGATTGGAGACCATTTGCAGCCATTCAAGGATTTCATGTTCGTAAACAGCAATGGAAGTTTTACGGATGACAATGCACCATGTCACCGGGTTACAGCTATTCGCAACTAGTTTGAAGAGCATTCTGGGCAGTTTTAGCAAATGATATTATGAGACGTCCCCTTTTGAAAAATTATATACGTGACTGGGCTTAAACTGACACACAATATTTTTAGCGCAACGCAATCTCGTTCTCAATAATCCCTACAAAAGAATGGCCCTGACTAACATTAACCTATACCTTTCACAAATCACTTACCTCACAAAAATCTTCGTTACTCGAACTACTGCAATACAGCGAGCGCCACTACTGCCAGCTAAATAAAAGATTCAAACTAGTAAAGGCACTAACTACTGATAGGCATAGTTAGCAAATGAAAGATTTTGATAGAGAACATACAATGTATTTACCTTAATAGTCATAATATATACAGCACTTCATGATATCCAGTATTACAAATTTCAAAACTCCGCCATCTCTCTCCCCACATCCACCTCTGCTGGCGGCTCACCTCCAACTGCGCAACGCTACGCGCTGTTCGCATCCAGCTGCCCAACACTACAATGGCAGACAACAATGCAAACTAGCCACAGACTGCACACAGCACAGCCAGTGATTTTCATACAGAGCGCTACGTAACGTTGCCAATAAGAAAACATAAACAGCCTACTTACAATATGGCCAGCCAGATATCCTGACACTAATGTCATAAAACATTTATGGGACATGGTCGAGAGGTCAGTTCGTCCACAGAATCCCGCGCAGGCCACACTTACGGAATTATGGACGGCTATGGAGGCTGTATGGCTCAATTTTTCTGCAGGGGAGTCCAGGGCACCTCGAGGTGCTGCAGTATGCCGGGCAACAGGAGGTCTGTCAGGATGTTAGGAGCTATCCAATGAGTTTTATCATCTCGGTGTAAGACGATCCTCAGTGAAACTAAAATATGGGCAGTAGGATTTAGTCGAATTAAATCGGGAGATACCGAGGAAACGTGTGTTAGGAAATAAGACACTAAATTAGCAGATAAGTTCTGCTATTCGTGCAGAAAAATAAAGTGATAGTGGAACAAGTAGAGAGGTTATATAATACAAATGGGGTATAGTAAGGAAAGCATTTATGAAAGGAAGATGAATTTGTTAACATCGAATATAAACTTAAGTGTTGGGAATTCTTTTCCGAAATCTGGAGTGTAACCTAACTGAAACGTGGACGACAAACAGTTCAGGCGAGACGATAGTAGAAGCTGTAGAGGAATGCTGAAGATTAGGTGAGCAGCAATGAGGAAAAACTCGCTCGTATTGG
This sequence comes from Schistocerca nitens, assembly GCF_023898315.1. NCBI lineage: Eukaryota > Metazoa > Arthropoda > Insecta > Orthoptera > Acrididae > Schistocerca > Schistocerca nitens. The sequence continues at coordinate 72,388,440 of NC_064617.1, forward strand.
TGTGCAAAAGTATTCTGTGGCACACCTTGGCTAAGAGAAGGAATCGGTTGATAGGACGTATTATGAGGAGTCAAGGAATCGTCAGTTTTATATTGGAGGGAAATTAGTGGTGTTAAAGTTGGACCGAGAGACCAATAGATGACTTTAGCAAGCAGGTTACAATGGATGTCAGCTCTAGTTATTCGGAGGTGAAGAGGACCGTTCAGAATAGACTACCGTGAAAAGCTCCGACAAACGGTTCTTTACACGGAGGAACACAACAGCCCGTGAATGGTCACAATAAACTTGTTTAGGCTGGTACTTCTGATTTAATGAATAGTTTATCGTTCAATTTTAAAAGGAAACTATACTTATTTTAGTATTATGACCGTTACAAGAGTGAGATGGATTAAACATACAAAGAAATTACGATCTTCGGTATGTACTAACATTTCCTGAATAGCTCGTTTCGACAGCTTCACCTTTTCACGAAATAAAACGAGCGTTACTTCTTACACAACTCGCTCTGGAGATGAAGAGGAAAGGAATTATCAGCAACTAGAGCATGAAGAGTCGTCTGTAGGAAATCGAAAGTGTGATGGTGCTACAAGGAAATTATAATTTTTACAAGAAGACACGAGGATCTGGGCTGCAGGTAGCTTGCCCTGAAGAGACAGTCGACGTGCGGCAGTATTAGGGAAAGATACCCACATGACAAAAGCACCGACGTCACCGTTGCCGTGCTAGTCTGACAGATGGCAGTCTTAGTCGATACAGTGTCACCGTGTGCTCTAATGTCTCATGTCTGTTTGTTTCCCCTTAGTCCAGTGTCTTCTACAGTCACCAAGGCCAACTTTGATGAAAATTTCATATCAAGAATTACTGTGATCCTCAATATTGCAACATTATGTAACTAAATTACGGCAGCTCACATGGTCCAATTGGCTCTGACCACTATGGGATTTATCATCTGAGGTCATCAGTCCCCTAGAACTTAGAACTACTTACACCTAACTAGCCTAAGGACATCACACACACCCATGCCCGAGGCAGGAATCGAACCTGCGACCGTAGCAGTCGCGCGGTTCCAGACTGAAGCGCCTAGAACTGCTGGCATTACGGCAGCAGTGTGGAAAAAAATCACTTGTCTGTAAATGGGATGATGAAATCTTAATGCACATTAAATATTTATATAAGCTTGCAAGTAATTTATTGAGTAATGGAACTGTGACATTCCATAAAACGTATTAATATATTCGTCACACAATTACGATAGCGACGAAAATTTGAGCACTGGCTAATAAGAAGAAATGCACGTTCAGCGATACATTAAAAAACACTTGAGCCACGTTTCGTAGGCTTAGCGATATTGGAGAAACCATCTTAATGGAAAACACAAATCTCACGCAAAGGACTAATGAAAATGGCTGTATAAATCGCAGCATTGTACAGATTGTGTTTTCATTTTGCATGTGTGTATGAACACTAGTCTTAATATGAACAAAGTGTAAAAACTATTTTTAATGTCATTATATGCTTAGAATAGCTGTATAAAGAACATACTGAAATTATACACTGAAACATGCACATAATTACCTATATATTCTCGAGGTAAATAGTCAATTCGGCAGCTGCAAATTTCCTGCAAACTTTTACTGCACAGCACCCATATCTGGAGACAATGGTATCGAGTTCTTCAAATATTACATTTAATATTTACGAGCTACCACCCAAGTTCCGAGCCTGCATGTATTACATTTCAGTTTCTCTGTTATATGAAAAGAGCGATCTAAATATCCCTACACACAGTAATTATTGTTTGATACATTATAATGAGCCTGGTGTTTTTAAACCCTTCCGAACTTACAGTGAAAAGTATGCGTGGGTGACTGATATACAAATTCTTATTACTGTTACAAATTTTTAAATCTATGTAATAGTCACCCACACTATCAGCTCATTTTTCATCATTTTATTATTATTTTAAGTAAACAGATTATGGGGAAAATTAGATTCAAGGAAAGTAAACTAAGTTTAAACTTTCAAGTTTTGCTTTAAAATTCATCTGTGTTCAATAAAACGGATAACACATGCTAAGCCTGTCTCAAAGCTGGTGCCTTTTTTACTATTGTAAATTAACTAAGAAAAGTGTTACTCAGAGGGGGTTCAATTAACATAAAACGTGATTTTCTAAGAATAGGAAACAAAAAATAGGCAACAGGATGGGATACCGCATTCAAACAAGCACACGAAGATAGTTCAAGCGTACACAAAAAAAAAAAAAAAAAAGGATCTGGATCATCACCAATCCTTTCTATTTAGGCAAAGAAATTTCGCTCCTCACGCAGTCGTGTTCCCAATGGATAAACACAGACTGTTATTGGAAATTTAGACAAAGATGACGTGGTTCGATATAACCACAATCTTACCAGAACGCCCTATAAAAATGTTTCTAGAAATCGTGAAGTGGGAAAAACTGCTCGCGATAGCGATTAATTAAGTTTGAACACGCGAAATATTATGGAAAGGAGTAGCTGAGCGCCTGTTTCGTTACTACACCACATGTTCCACGTGCACAAGAACATTTACAGAAAATATGTAATCCCACAACGACTTTTATGAGGAAATCAAATCCAACACATTAGTTACAAAAGAAACTTCCGAACTGCGTGAATCTCGGTATAGTATTGACCTGATGGCTCAAACAATTTTACGAGCACGTGGTACAGAGCACACGCCATGTCGGTTGGACACAAAGAGAAATTACTAATTTCAAGAATTTCAAGGAGAGAAAACACTTATACGCACATTCACACTAAAGAGCGATGATTTTAATCATTATTACGCCTCGTGACAACACGCTTCGAGTTTCCTTTATTGGATTGGAAACAAAGCAACTAGCGCAATACACTTCGAAACCAACTCTGAAATCGCACTGCATCCCGATTTAAAATAATATATAAAACATTTTCGATGTATATTTGCAAGAAAAGTAATTAATATTTCATTTAGACAGAAAACGTAAGAATTTAATTGTCCTTCGGACTCACCAAACACGTGCTTACCCGGAGATGTTACCACTTGAGAAACTGCCCGCAGACTGACTAGAGTGGACGCCGTCCGAGGGTGTCCCGCAGATACACTAGGAAGTGACCAGAGAGGTAGCTTCCTTTACCAACCTGACAAGGGACGGACAGAACCACACCAAGGAGACAAACTTCTTTGCCTTAGAAATCGTATCTACCTACTCAGACGTTGGTCCTACTGTTCTTTAGCAGACAGAACTTTTCTGCTACCACCGAGCATGCAACTGCAAATGCTCTCGCTCATTCATCCTTTCACACCAGAAGGGAAGGAGATGACAATATCTTGAGACATCATGTACACTACGTAAAGGAGGCGGATGTGCGTTTCATAGGAAACTCTGTATGATAAGATTTACATAGAAAAATATGTTTTGAATGTGTCGTATGACACGTTGTTCTTATTTATATGAGAATATAGCGTATTTCACTGATCAGTCCCCTGCCAGATAAATTTAGAAATACCACAGTAAATTTAGAGGCGCAAATGTGTGACGTAAACAACAGTAGATCGACGAAAATACCATGAAAGGAATTCTAACAGAGACCTTTCAACACGTCATACATGCAATGTCAAATATTTTATAAGAAATATTGTAAAAATTTGCGTGAATAGGTTAAGCGCCAACAAGGTAAACGTTTCCGAATTCTCAGAGTTCGGTAAAGCATGGAGGAGAATTCAGCGTAGTATGTAGCAGCTCTACTGCGCACTCGCGGGCCCACGCGAAATATTGTGACGTCACACTTGTCGGCCATATTTCGCGAACGCTCGGCTCCTTGCAAGGCCGACAGTAAATCAGTATTTCCACGATGTAGTATCAACTAAAAGTCTTAACTCCGTCGTGTGCTATAGAGAGCTTGCACGCATTTAAACGCGCTATTAAGGATTATTAAACTCGACTGAAATGGCTGATCGCCCTCCGTCAGGGACGGCTGCTGGTACTGTAAGACTTGCAGTGTCTCGTGCTGTGACGTAGGAGCCGCGGCCTGTGTCTCTATCGTGGGCCTCGGGGTGCAAGCACAGCGTGCCGTTGCGGGACAACCAAAGCGATGTTTATGTGAACGGCACGCTGTGATTCGCTATGAACAGGTCTTGAGGAGGGGAAGTAGATTGTTGTTGTTGTGGTCTTCAGCCCAGAGACTGGTTTAATGCAGCTCTCCATGCTATTCTATCCTGTGCAAGATACTTCATCTCCCAGTACGTACTGCAACCTACATCCTTCTGAATCTGTTTATTCATCTCGTGGTCTCCCTCTACGATTTTTAGCCTCCACGCTGTCCTCCAGTACTAAATTGGTGATCCCTTGATGCCTCAGAACATGTCCTACCAACCGATCCCTTCTTCTTGTCAAGTTGTGCCACGAACTCCTCTTCTCCCCAATTCTATTCAATACCTCCTCATTAGCTATGTGATCTACCCATCTAATCTTCAGCATTCTTCTGGAGCACCACATTTCGAAAGCTTCTATTCTCTTCTTGTCCAAACTATTTATCGTCCATGTTTCACTTCCATACATGGCTATACTCCATACAAATACTTTCAGAAACGACTTCCTGACACTTAAATCTATACTCGATGTTAACAAATTTCTCTTCTTCAGAAACACTTTCCTTGCCAATGCCAGTCTACATTTTATATCTTCTCTACTTCGACCATCATCAGTTATTTCGCTCCCCAAATAGCAAAACTCCTTTAAGTGTCTCATTTCCTAATCTAATTCCCTCAGCATCACCCGACTTAATTCGACTACATTCCATTATCCTCGTTTTGCTTTTGTTGATGTTCATGTTATATCCTCCTTTCAAGACACTGTCCATCCCGTTCAACTGCCCTTCCAGGTCCTTTGCTGTCTCTGACAGAATTACAATGTCATCGGCGAACCTCAAAGTTTTTATTTCTTTTCCATGGATTTTAATACCTACTCCGAATTTTTCTTTTGTTTTCTATACTGGTTGCTCAAATACAGACTGAATAGCATTGGGGAGAGGCTACAACCCTGTCTCACTCCCTTCCCAACCACTGCTTCCCTTTCATGTCCCTCGACTCTTATAACTGCAATCTGGTTTCTGTACAAATTGTAAATAGCCTTTCGCTCCCTGTATTTTACCCCTGCCAGCTTAAGAATTTGAAAGAGAGTATTCCAGTCAACACTGTCAAAAGTTTTGTCTAAGTCTACAAATGCTAGAAGTGTAGGTTTGCCTTTCCTTAATCTTTCTTCTAAGATACGTCGTACGGCCAGTATTGCCTCACGTGTTCCAATGTGTGTACGGAATCCAAACTGGTCTTCCCCGAGGTATTTTGCAGCTGTGACTTATTAAACTGATAGTTCGGTAATTTTCACATCGGTCAACACCTGCTATCTTTGGGATTGGAATTATTATATTCTTCTTGAAGTCTGAGGTTATTTCGCCTGTCTCATACGTCTTGGGGAAGCAGATTACCAAATAAAAAATACAGTTCGCTATTTGAAGGAGACGTACTGCTGTCCATACCTTCGTAACGAGCAAAGAAACAACAAAAACAATTTTGGTGGTTTTGTCCCAATGGTATCTCAACAATATTTGCTTTACAAATTTTTTGTTTTTCTTCTGGACAAAAAGTTTTCATGGTAACCAAGATAAACGAACTCTCTCCGGCTGAACAAGCGGTGGCTTTACAAGACACCGGAGTCGGCCGAAGTGGCCGAGTGGTTCTAGGTGCTACAGTCTGGAACCACTCGACCGCTCTGGTCGCAGGTTCGAATCCTGCCTCGGGCATGGATGTGTGTGATGTCCTTAGGTTACTTAGGTTTAAGTAGTTCTAAGTTCTAGGGGACTGATGACCTTAGAAGTTAAGTCCTATAGTGCTCAGAGCCATTTGAACAAGACACCGGTAGGTAAATTCCGCCAGGAGGCCGTTACCAGTACGCTGTAATTGGATTAAGCGAAACATTTCCTACAGGTCACAATCGTGCCTCGTTCCCAAGAGAATGAACTTTCTGCTATCCTCTTTCTTCTCTACGCGTTGGAAAGTTACTTCACATTTTAACCTCTCACCGAATGATCCAGCTACTCCGACTCGAGATATAAAAGTGTAGGTAAATAACATTGGGAAACATTCACTATTCATAATACATAATTGTCCTCTTCACCAGTAAAATTATTTAATTGCAAAATCTATTTTTTCAGATTCTGTCTTTAGCAATTTTCAAGTGGATCATATACGTTTTCGATGCAGTTTTCAGTGTACACTTAGTTTTTGCTGTTTTTCTCTGGTTTGGCAAAGTTTTACACAAGTTCGAAATATGGCGCGTACTTCAATGCGAGATGCTTTTAGTAATTTCTAGAACTAAATTCTGTCACGAAATCTGGCAAAAAACCCAAAGAGATTCTGGTCATACATAAAGCACACCAGTGACAAGACGCAATCAATACCTTCGATGCGCGATAACAACGGTGAACTCACTGATGACAGTGCCACTAAAGCAGAGTTATTAAACAAGGTTTTCCGAAACTCCTTCACCAAAGAAGACGAAATAAATATTCCTGAATTCCAATAAGAACAACTGCCAAGATGAGAAATATAGAAGTAGATATCCTCGGAGTAACGAAGCAGCTTAAATCAATAAATATACCAGTCAGGTTCCTCTCAGAGAATGCTGATAAAATAGCTCCATATTTAGCAATTATATACACCCACTCGCTCACAGAAAAATTCGTACCTAAAGACTGGAAAATTGCTCAAGTCACACCAATACACAAAAAGGGAAGAAGGAGTAATCCGCTGAGTTACAGCCCTATATCACTAATGTCGATTTGCAGTAGGGATTTGGAACATATATTGTATTCGAACATTATGAAGTACCTCTAAGAAAACGATTTATTTACATATAGTCAGCACGGATTCAGAAAATATGGTTTTTGTGAAAACCAGCTCTTTATACTCATGAAGTAATAAGTGCTATCGTCAGGGGATGTCAACTAGATTCCATATTTTTAGATTTCCAGGGCTTTCGACACCGTTCCTCACAAGCGTCTTCCAACCTAAATGGGTGCCTAAGGAGTATCGCCTCAGCTGTGCGACTGGATTCGTGATTTACTGTCAGAAAGGTCACAGTTCGTAGTAGTAGACGGAAAGTCATCAAGTAAAATAGAAGTAATATCCGACGTTCCGTAAGGAATTGTTATAGGCCCTCTATTGTTCCTGATCTATGTTAACGACATAGGAGACAATCTGAGTAGCCGTCTTAGATTGTTTGCAGATGATGCTGTCATTTACCGTCTTGTAAAGTCATCAGATGATCAAAACGAATTGCAAAATGATTTAGATAAGATATCTGTATGGCGCGAAAAGTGGCAATTGACCCTTAATAAAGAAAAGTGTGAAGTTATACAAATGAGCACTAAAAAGATAAATTTCAAAATACACACGGGTGTACTGCCGGTCTACAGTGTCCAACGGCACACTGTAGACACTGTAGACCGGCAGTACATCCGTGGATATTTTGATTATCAAATACGCCGGGAGAAACTCAAGAATCACAGATAAATTCCGATTACGCCATAAGTCACACAAATCTGAAGGCTGTAAATTCAGGTAAATCCGTAGGGATTACAGTTACAAATAACCTAAATTGGAACGATCACATAGGTAATATTGTGGGAAGAGCAAACGAAAGACTGCGATTCATTGGCAGAACACTTAGAAGGTGCAACAGGTCTACTAAAGAGACTGCTTACACCACGCTTGTCGGCCCTATTCTGGAGTGAATGCTGTGCGGTGTGGGATCCGCATCAGGTTGGACTTACGGATGACATTGAATACGTACACAGAAGGGCAGCTCGTTTTGTATTATCGCGAAATAGCGGAGACAATGTCACAGACATGATACGTGAATTGGAGTGGCAATCATTAAAACAAAGGCGTTTGTCTTTGCGACGGTATCTTCTCATGAAATTTCAATCACCAGTTTTCTCCTCCGATTGCGAAAACATTCTGTTGGCACCCACCTACATAAGGAGATATGATTATCACGATAAAATGAGAGAAATCAGGCCTCGCACAGAAAAATTTAAGTGCTCGTTTTTCCCGCGTGCCGTAAGAGAGTGGAACGGTAGAGAGACAGCCTGAAGTTGGTTCATTGAACCCTGTGCCAGGCACTTTATTGTGAGTAGCAGAGTAATCACGTAGATGTAGATGGTCCACTTGAAAATTGCTTTAGGTGGAAGTTGTAAACGTGGATTTTATAAATAAGTAATTAGTACGGGCAAAGATTACAATACTGTCTCTCAGGCGTCACACTTCTCTCAAAATTATTTATCTACACGCTTTTGTGTTGAGTCGGTGGAACTGGATCATTATGTGACATATTAAAATGTGAAGTAACTATGCTGATGGAATTAGATTAGGAAATGAGACACTTAAAATAGTAGATGGATTTTGCTATTTGGTGAGCAAAATAAATGATTAGAAGAGAGGATATAAAACGTGTTGCGTCAAGGAATCTTGCATACTCGAATCGCTAGGCAAACAATCAAACTCGTATTAATGAGTTTTATTACAAAAAGACAATTACAGATAATTAACGTTGGCAATTACACAGTTGTATCGCATGCAAAGGGCGACATATGAAATAATCGGCCTCTGCAGGGACTGCTGATCTCTAACTGACAAGTCTTTCCTGAACTGCTATCGAAATAGTACCTGGCGTTGACGCTGGTATCCAAGTGGCTATTCCTGAAGCTGCTATCCAAGTGGGTCGCCACCACTCGGGAGCCGCGTTTATGTCCTCTTCACCTAGGGGCCGTTGCTGTCACGTTGTCATCCTGGAAGTGATGTCGGTCAGCGTGCGATTAGCTGACCACTTCTCACAGCCTTCTTTTATCTGTCGTTCCCGACTGGAATGTCAGTGCTTGACTTTACGCCGTAACAAAATGTAGACTGAATATGGCAAGGAAAGCGTTTCTGAAGAAGAGAAATTTGTAAACATCGAGTATAAATTGAACTGTCAGGAAATCTTTTCTCAAAGTATTTATATGGAGTGTAGCCACGTATTAACGTGAAACAGGGACGATAAATAGTTTAGAAAAGAAGAGAATGTGGTGCTACAGAACAATGCTGAAGATTAGACGGGTTGGTCACGTAACTGATGTGGAGGTACTGAATAGAACTGGGAAGAAGAGGAATTTGTGGCACAACGTGACTAGATGAAGGGATCGGTTGGTAGGACACGTTCTGAGGCATCAAGGGATCACCAGTTTAGTAGAAGGGAAACGTGGACGTTAAAAATCGTAGAGGGAGACCAAGAGATGATGAATACAGAAAGGAGATTCAGAAGGATGTAGGCTGCAGTAGTTCCTCAGAGATGAAGAAGCCTGCTCAGTTACTGGACTGAAGACCACAACAACAACTACTTTCCAACTTGTAGGCAAGAAAGAGGTTAGTAGAGAGTTTATTCCCTTGGGAAAGAGCGCACAATTCTGATCAGTGAGAACTGCTTCCCCTAGCCTAAGTACAGCGTACTGGGAAAGGTCTCCTGCTCTGTGTTTCCTACCGGAGCCTTGTAAAGCCAGCACTCGGTACGCCGTTACCTCCGGCACTGCTCGCCGGTACTTAATTACGACTCATTGCCCCGCAATTTGTCAGAGATTACCGCCGGCCAGCGAGCAGCGACACGGGGCAGGACGCGATTAACAGGCCGGGCTGACCTTTGCGAGGGAACTCCTCGGCTCGTCCCGGGGCCCCGGCTGCCCCGGCATACGGTGGCCGCCTTTCACTGCGGTAACCGCCGCTGCAAAACCGCAGGGACCGTGACCAGGGCACGGCGAAAGCCTCGTCACTGTACGAGGTGTGGCTAGAAAAAAACCGGACTAGTACTGGTGAAACAATAAAACGAATGCAATAAGGCTGAAAGTCGCGTGGCCTGTCACGTGACTCTCGCTCCGCCTACTGCTCGAGTTTCATCTGCCTCCTGCACTCAGTCTGCCCGTGGCGTCTGTTTTAAGTAGTTGACGTTTTGTCTGTGCGTCGGAAAATGTTGAGTGTACAGAAAGAACAGCGTGTTAACATCAAATTTTGTTTCGAACTAGGAAAATCTGCAAGTGAAACGTTTGTAATGTTACAACAAGTGTACGGCGATGATTGTTTATCGCGAACACAAGTGTTTGAGTGGTTTAAACGATTTAAAGGTGGCCGCGAAGACACCAGTGATCACACTCGCACTGGCAGACCATTGTCAGCAAAAACTGATGCAAACATTGAAAAAATCGGTAAACTTGTTCGACAAGATCGCCGTTTAATAATCAGAGCAGTGTCTGAGTTAACAGGAGTTGACAAGGAAAGAGGCAGATTCTTCATGAAAGTTTCAACATGAATAAAGTGTGTTCAAAAATGGTTCCAAAGTGTCTCACAATTGAACAGAAGGAACGCCGAAGAATGATTTGTTCTGACATCCTGGAAAACATTGAAAGTCATCCCACCTTCTTACAAAACGTTATTCCTTGCGATGAATCGTGGTTTTTTACTTACGATCCCGAAACTAAACGCCAATCGATGCATTGGAAAACTCCTGGTTCTCCACGACAAAAAAAAAGCACGACTGTCAAAATCGAAATTCAAGGCAATGATGATTGTTTTTCTTTGACATCAAAGGGATTGTGCACATTGATTGGGTACCAGAGGGACAAACAGTGAATCAGCATTACTACATTAGCGTCCTGGCTACCCTACGTGAGCGAGTACGGAGAAAACGGAACGATTTGTGGATAAAAAAGTCATGGATCCTTCACCAAGACAATGCCCCAGCTCACAGTGCGTTGTCAGTGAAGACGTTTTTGGCAAAACACAACATTCCCATCTTAGATCATCCACCCTACTCACCTGATTTGACCCCCTGTGACTTTTTTCTTTTCCCTAAAGTCAAGTCAGCTTTGAAAGGAACTAGATTTGAGACTGTTGAAGCAGTAAAAGAGAAAGCGACGGAAGTAATGTATGGACTTACCGAAAATGATCTCCAGCATTGCTATGAACAGTGGAAAATTCGTATGGAGCGGTGTAGAGACCGAGCAGGAGAGTACATTGAAGGAGATAACATGAAATTGTAAATAATTGTAAATAAATGTTTTTTCCAGCATCAGTCCGGTTTTTTTCCAGCTGCACCTCGTATCACTCTGTGTACGGCACAGAACGCGGCCTGAATTAATCGTCTAATTTCCTAAATATGGACAAGTTACGGCCACTTGTATCGCACTCAGGAACAAACTTCCCTGTTATTCCTGCTCGACTATTGTTCCAGAGCCGTTCAACAAGTAATGCAACTTATTTCATTTCTCCGAAAACTTGCTGCATTTTTTTGTGGCATCGTCGAATATTCCAGCTTCAGTCACTATAGTTTTATGAAATTACGATGTGTGCCGGCCTTCAAAATGGTGTCTGCAACGGAAGTGATGTCATTGAGTTTCTTCTGGAGCAAAATCAATGCATCGCAGATATTCCTAGGCGTTTGTACAATGTCTGCGGAGACCTGGCAGTGAAAAAAAGTACGGTGAGTCGTCGGGCTAGGCATCTGTCATCGCGAAAGGGTCTTACAACCCTGCCCGATCTCCCACGTGCCGTCCGGCTGCACACAGCTATAATCACTGCAATGCTGGAGCGTGTGAACACTGTCATTCGCAGAGGTCGATGGATCACAAACAACACCCTATTACTCGACTGGACGTCTAGTCCACCAGTTGAGGCACTCAAAGGTGCATGCCCGCTGCGCTGAGTTTCTCGCCACCTAACAGAACATCATAAAAGTAACCGATAACCATGTGTGCGGAATTCCTTGCGCGTTACGAGGATTCCAAGATGCTACTCTAGGTGGGTGTAAAAATGAATATATACAACGGAAAATAATAAACGCCAAAATGATGATTTGGCCCTGTCTCATTATCCCCTAAAGCAGATCTTACGATCTCTTAATGCTCTTTTTAACATATAAATTACGATCTAAACATAAATGAATGATGAAGGCAACTAGTACTACTAGATGATAAACGTTTTTGTTCAATATACAGGGTGAGTCACCTAACGTTACCGCTGGATGTATTTCGTAACCCACATCAAATACTCACGAACCGATTCCACAGACCGAACGTGAGGAGAGGCGCTAGTGTAATTGTTTAATACAAACCATACAAAAATGCACGGAAGTATGTTTTTTAACACAAACCTACGTTTTTTTAAATGGAACCACGTTAGTTCTGTTAGCACATCTGAACATATAAACAAATACGTAATCAGTGCCGTTTGTTGCATTTTAAAATGTTGATTACATCCGGAGATATTGTAACCTAAAGTTGACGCTTGAAACCTCCGACGTTCAGTTGCGTGTTGTAACAAACAGGGGCCACGGTCGGCGAGCAGCATCTGCAAGGACATGTTTACGATGACGACCGTGTTTACAAGTGTGGCTGTAGTGCACTGTTGTGGTTTGGTCTAGCTGTCGCAGTGTCCGCATGTAGCGCTTGCTGCTATTGTTATTCTGCATTCGTCTCCGCACGCAGACCAACTGTAGTACACCGTGTTACCAGACGTCTGTGTTAGTGTCGTGTTGTAGGAACTGTGACCATGGTATATTCGAACACTGTAAAGGCGGAGATGATACTCATCTATGGCGAGTGTCGACGAAATGCAGCTGAAGCCTGCAGGGTGTATGCAGAACGGTACCCGGACAGAGAGCACCCAACGTGCCGCACATTGCAAAACATCTACGGCCAACTGTATACAACAGGTATGGTCGTAGCACGCAAACGGGTCCGTAACAGGCCCGTCACAGGAGAAGCGGGTGCAGTCGGTGTGTTAGCTGCTGTTGTCATGAACCCACACATGAGTACACGGGACATTGCGAGGGCCGGTGGACTGAGTCAAAGTAGTGTCATGCGCATACTGCATCTTCACCGCTTTCACCCGTTTCATGTGTTGTTACATCAGCAATAACATGGTGATGACTTTAATCATCGAGTGCAATTCTGTCAATGGGCATTAACAGAAAATGCGTTGCAGTTTTACCTGTTTACCGATGAAGCGGGTTTCACAAACCACGGGGCAGTGAATCTACGGAACATGCATTACTGGTCCGTGGACAATTCTCGCTGGCTCAGGCAGGTAGAGCGACAGCGACCGTGGACTGTAAATGTATGGTGCGGAATCATTGGCGACCACCTCATTGGTCCTCACTTCACTGCAGGGGCCCAAACAGCTGCAACATACATCGCGTTTCTACAGAATGATCTGCCAACGTTGCTCGAAAATGTCCCACTGGAAACGCGTCGACGTATGTGGTATCAGCATGATGGTGCACCTGCGCATTCCGCAATTAACACTAGGCTGACCCTTGACAGGATGTTCGACGGGCGTTTCATAGGACGTGGAGGACGCATAAATTGGCCAGCCCGTTCTCCTGATCTTACACCTCTGGACTTCTTTCTGTGGGGTACGTTAAAGGAGAATGTGTACCGTAATGTGCCTACCACCCCAGAGGATATGAAACAACGTATTGTGGCAGCCTGCGGCGACATTACACCAGATGTACTGCGGCGTGTACGACATTCATTACGCCAGAGATTGCAATTGTGTGCAGCAAACGATGGCCACCACATTGAACATCTATTGGCCTGACATGTCGGGACACACTCTATTCTACCTCGTAATTGAAAATGGAAACCACGTGTGTACGTGTACCTCACCCCTCATGGTAATGTACATGTGCGTCAGTGAAAAAGACCAATAAAAAGGTGTTAGCATGTGGACGTAATGTGCTGTTCCAGTCTCTTCTGTACCTAAGGTCCATCAGCGTTCCCTTTGGATCCCTATGTAATTCGGTGCTCTCCGATACACACGATCGAACAGCGGAGGAGTGGTACTCAAGCGTCAACTTTAGGTTACAATATCTCCGGATGTAATTAACATTTTACAATGCAACAAACGGCACTTATTTCGTATTTGTTCATATGTTCAGATGTGCTAACAAAACTAACGGGGTTCCATTTAAAAAAACGTAGGTTTGTGTTAAAAAACATACTTCCGTACATGGTTTGTATTAACCAATTACACTAGCCCCTCTCCTCACGTTCGGTCTGTGGAATCGATTCGTCAGTATTTGATGTGGTTTACGTAATATATCCAGCGGTAATGTTAGGTGACTCACCCTGTATATTTATTATAGATTAAAATCAACCCTTTAAGTACAATTGTCTATTACCAACTACAATTAGTAATTAATTGCTCAACTCTGCCCCTTATTATGACTGTGCGGTCTAATATCACTAACGCGAAGTGACTGACATAATCTACATACCAAACACAAGAAGACAATAATTTGAAAGATGATCTACGGTGGTGTGGAATCTCAGTGGAAATAAACTAACGCCATCACAGCTGTTGAGCTTTATAGCCCTAATAAGTCGAAGCAATTTGCGATATCACCGTATGTACTGCGTCTGGTGCGTCGAAGTGATGGTTCTTGTACTCGACTGCGACGATGGAAGAACTCCAGCCACAAATAAACTCTTTCAAACACTAGGACGGCAGAAGGCGATCCTCTGATTAATACTCTAATACTGTCTTCCCCTCACTGTGTTCTACAGACGAGAAACGCGAACTCCCATCCTCAAGGGCGGAGTTCAGATAACGTCTCAATGTAAGTACAGGCAGAAGAAGTGCTCTCAATTACTGAACGCTGCGTACTCAACGACGACTTCCAACCCAGAGGCGAAGTCCAGAATCGTATAGGTTCGCAACAGTACAATGCCTAACTGTTCTAACTATAAACTCTCCTGAAAGCAAAGACAGCAAATCCGTCTGTACCAACGAAGCTCATACCGAGCGACCGCCACACACGGGCGCTCACCACGGAAAACCTCGTCTCTCCACCGCTGGCTTCCCAGCAAGGCTCGGCTTCCCACCCTCGTAATTTCGTAAACGAATCGTATTCCCGAAACCACGGAATATTCTCCCTCTCTACAGATTCTTCCGAACGCCGACCAACCATAATTTAGTTTTTTGTTGCCAAGCGTGGAAAGTTTGCGAGTAAAAACCTATACTCGCACAATCGTACGCTTCTGAATAAAAATTCTTGGAAATAACCCAGCCTGCCAGATTTCCAAGGTGCCGCTTCTTCGTTCCCCTCACCTGCGTCCAAGATTTGCAGAGTTCCCGGTTATGCCTGCGGGGCCGGCCTACGGTGGCCGAGCGGTTCTAGGCGCTTCAGTCCGGAACTGCGCTGCTGCTACGGTCGCAGGTTCGAATCCTGCCTCAGGCATGAATGTGTGTTATGTCCTTAGGTTAGTTAGGTTTAAGTAGTTCTAAGCTCTAGAGGACAGATGAATTCAGATGTTAAGTCCCATAGTGCTCAGAGCCATTTGAACCATATCCCTCCGGTCTTGCTACAATAGCGGCCGGCCGTCACCCGAATTGTGCTCCAGAGCTCAGGTGCCACGACGTCCGTCTAGCTACTTCCTGTTTTTAAGCAGGAGCAACACCTGTGCGGGCCTTCCACCCAGAGCTTGAGTTCTGCCTGCCATTTCATCTCCACTGCCGTTCCAACCTCTACTAGTATAGGCAATCATTCATTACGTCGTTCTGTTAATAAAGACACTCCGTCACATTTCATGCAATAAGCGTTAACAATTATTTAAAAGGCGTCCTTCACAACGTCAGTCTCCTTTAAGTATACATACGAGGTGTGGCTAGAAAAAAAAAACGGATTAGTACTGGTGAAACAATAAAACGAATGCAATAAGGCTGAAAGTCGCGTGGCCTGTCACGTGACTCTCGCTCCGCCTACTGCTCGAGTTTCATCTGCCTCCTGCACTCAGTCTGCCCGTGGCGTCTGTTTTAAGTAGTTGACGTTTTGTCTGTGCGTCGGAAAATGTTGAGTGTACAGAAAGAACAGCGTGTTAACATCAAATTTTGTTTCAAACTAGGAAAATCTGCAAGTGAAACGTTTGTAATGTTACAACAAGTGTACGGCGATGATTGTTTATCGCGAACACAAGTGTTTGAGTGGTTTAAACGATTTAAAGATGGCCGCGAAGACACCAGTGATCACACTCGCACTGGCAGACCATTGTCAGCAAAAACTGATGCAAACATTGAAAAAATCGGTAAACTTGTTCGACAAGATCGCCGTTTAACAATCTTTTTTTTTTATATAGGATGGGGCCCCTCCACGCCCGCACCAACGTGGTGACCAACACAAAAGTTTTACTGTCACCTCCGTAAGCATGTTAGTTTTGAATCAGGCGTCACAGGATGCAGGCTGTGATGTTATCCATGCGTCTGGGTAAGACTACTCATTAACATGGTCCATCAGGAGATAGTAGTGGTCGAAAACGATCGAAGGGTAGCGGTTTTAAGAGCAGAGGAAAAAAAGTGCCAAGGCCAGCGCCAAGGGAAAAAAACCTCTGCGACAGTAGGACGGGTGGTAAGGGCAGTAGCGGCTTGCTAGCTGCGACAGAGCATGCAAGGTGAGGGGGGTTAGCGTGAGGTATCGTGCAACGTTACCTATGTACTGCGTGGTTGTCAGCTGGGGCAGTCCGGTGCTGCGGCTGGGCTCGCTTGTAGTCTCCTGGGCCGGCCGCAGTGGCTTACTCCCTGTAACATAGAAATTCGGCGCGGCAGGGCGGCGACGCTTCTGCGATGAAGACTGGCCTATTGGCTCCTCGACCCCTTGCAGTCGGCGTCGCCAGCGGCTCCTCTGCGGCGGCGGTTGTCTTCTTCTTCTTTGCGCCTCTCACCCGCGCTGCTGCTGGAACAAGAGCTGGGATAGGCGCGCGAACGTCCTTCTGCGAGGTCGCAGGAGTGTTCGCAGGTACGACTGCGCTGAGGCCTTGGGCGAAAACTGCTCGCAGTTGCCTCAAGGCCTCTTCCTTCTCTGCAGCCACGGCGGCTGCGAAGGCAGCCCTCTCCGCCGCCATGACGGCTTTGAGGGCTGCTGTGGCCTCCTTCACGGCGGTGCCGAGTTCGAGGTCACATCTCTTCGCAGGAAGGCGAGCTGCGTCCTGGCTGCTCGTTTCCGAGCGGCCGTCCCTGCCCCTGGCAGGTGGATCTGCTGCTGCGCCGTCCCTCAGCTGCGCCGGGCTGTTCTGCGCCCTACGCCGTTTCCGGCGTCGTCTTCTCTTCTGCTGCTGCGTCGGTGCGGCCGCGGCCGCTTCGCCGCCCCCGGCACGGCTGCGGCTTGAGAAAGCCGAACACCCGCGCCAACTGGCGACGTGCGGGCCGCCACACCGGACACAAGTCGGCAGAGCGTTGCTGCCGCGGTCGCAGGCGCGGCTGTCGTGCTCACCTGAGCACTTGACGCACCGCGCCGCGTTGCGGCAATACTTCGCTACATGGCCCTCGCCCTGGCACCTGAAGCACTGGGGCTGAGGATCCATGGCGGTCGGGAGAGCCTCTGTCGTAACCGGGAAGCCCAGCAACTTCCGCAAGTCGAAGATGTCACTCCCGCCGTCGACCGTTTGCACGGTCACGGCATAGAGCGGCGCCCTCTTCCTGTTGGTTCGGTTGTGCAGCCTTGCGGCTGCACTACCAAACCCGGCTCGCAGCAGCCCTTCCCGGACCGCTGCCTCATCACAGCACCAAGGCAACCCCCGGAGGAGTGCCTTAGTCGTCTTCATCCTTCCTACGGAAGGTGCCTTCTCACGCGCCGGCGGCGCGTCGACGATGTGGTCGGCCACGGCGACCTTGATCGCCCTGTGGTCGGCCACGTTTGCGGCTCGAACGCAGATCAGCGAGTCTGTATCGACAGACTCGTAGACCACCTCGTTCAGAGCGCAGCTCGTCATGATGTCGAACAGCGCTGTCCACCCGCCTTTGCACTTGACGTACAAAGGGGGGACAGGCCGCGACTCGTCTTCTCGAGAGTTCCTTGCACGGTCGGCAGACTCGGTGAGTTGCACAACCGAAGGACCCTTCGTAGCGGCAGGTTTCCTCTGCGCACGCTTCTTTCCCATGCTGCGAGGCGCGGAACACGACAATTTGCACGCGTTGTCAAAACAACGCACGACAATTTGCTCTCCGCAGCGCCCACAGCACAGAAAACCTCTTCTCGCAGAACAGTGTCTGAGTTAACAGGAGTTGACAAGGAAAGTGTTAGGCAGATTCTTCATGAAAGTTTCAACATGAACAAAGTGTGTTCAAAAATGGTTCCAAAGTGTCTCACAATTGAACAGAAGGAACGCCGAAGAATGATTTGTTCTGACATCCTGGAAAACATTGAAAGTCATCCCACCTTCTTACAAAATGTTATTACTTGCGATGAATCGTGGTTTTTTACTTACGATCCCGAAACTAAACGCCAATCGATGCATTGGAAAACTCCTGGTTCTCCACGACAAAATAAAGCACGAATGTCAAAATCGAAATTCAAGGCAATGATGATTGTTTTTTCTTTGACATCAAAGGGATTGTGCACATTGATTGGGTACCAGAGGGACAAACAGTGAATCAGCATTACTACATTAGCGTCCTGGCTACCCTACGTGAGCGAGTACGGAGAAAACGGAACGATTTGTGGAGAAAAAAGTCATGGATCCTTCACCAAGACAATGCCCCAGCTCACAGTGCGTTGTCAGTGAAGACGTTTTTGGCAAAACACAACATTCCCATCTTAGATCATCCACCCTACTCACCTGATTTGGCCCCCTGTGACTTTTTTCTTTTCCCTAAAGTCAAGTCAGCTTTGAAAGGAACTAGATTTGAGACTGTTGAAGCAGTAAAAGAAAAAGCGACGGAAGTAATGTATGGACTTACCGAAAATGATCTCCAGCATTGCTATGAACAGTGGAAAATTCGTATGGAGCGGTGTAGAGATCGAGGAGGAGAGTACATTGAAGGAGATAACATGAAATTGTAAATAATTGTAAATAAATGTTTTTTCCAGCATCAGTCCGGTTTTTTTCTAGCCGCACCTCGTATATACGATGTACAACCTATCAAACGATACCTAATTGTGGTTGTAGTTCACGGCAAAGTATGTGGATGAGTACTTGTAAGGTGCGAAATTATAGGCATCTTACAGGCTGATCGCGACAATTTTTTGTCGAACCTCGTCACAGGTGATCGCACGTGGATTCATACTTCGAACCGGAAACTAAACGCCAATCCACTGTCTGTCGTCACACTACCCCTCCCCCGATGGAAAAGTTCAAAGCCGTACCCTCAGCCAGTAATTTCGTGGCGACAGACTTCTAGGGCTCTGAAAAGGTTAGTTTGATGTTCTCTCTCATGGTGAAACGATCATCTCTGAAGTGTGTTGTGCCTACCCTCAGGAACTTGAAGAAACGACTTCAGCGCGTCCGTCGCCAAAAAAATGCAAACTTACTTCTCCTTCTCTATGACAACGCAACTCTTGACGCAACTCTGCTGACCAGAGAGGAGCTCACAAAACTTGACTGAACTGTTCTTCCTCTTCCACCGCACCGCTCGGATGGCACACATTCCGGCTTCCATCTGTTTGGCCCAGTGAAGCAGTACGCGGATGATGGAGACGTTATTGATGCGGCAAGACTTTGAATCCGACATGGAGCAGTAGAGTATTATCATGCGGCAAACAGGCTCTTGCCGTGAGGTTGTGTAAGGGCTTTGCATTCAACGGAGGATATGGTGAAAAATAGGGTTTTGTCGCCAAAAGAATGGGGGATAATATAATGTATTGGAATCTTGAGTAAAACCAACCTGCTTTCAGAAAAAAAGTGTTGCATTACTTATTGAACGACCTTCGTACTTTTAACAATATGATGTAAGGTACAGTGAAAAGACTAATTTATTCAAAAATTCATGGCTGTTAATGTGTTGAAACCATTTGCTTTTGCCGAATATAAGCTGTGTTCAGCAAGAAAGTACGTGATAACGTAAACCTCAGTACATTCATGAGGAAAGCATCAATAGGAAATCTGAAAAAAAAAAAGTTTGAGCGTGTAGTGAAGAACCAGCTATGGGATGGACTCTCCATAGTATATTGTCAGCGGTAAGTAACTTCTAAATTAACGATGACCGCTGCATGATATGCGTACGAAAAAACCATACATTATGAGTGTCAAACTATCTAGAACTCTAGTCGAGGGGTTCACAACCCAAAATTCTCCTCTGGCGGAACACTTTGAGAATCCTAGTGCTCTGACAGAACACCTCGTTTCTTTTGAATCTTAATATTTTTTTAAGAAAATGAGAAAAACCAATTATATTCAGTGACTGCTTCAACTTTGGTCATAAATAATAACGCAGACATCATAGCGAAATTTTAAAAAATAATTAGTATGGTCAAGTTGTCGGAAAAAACGCCATTTTTTAATAGTTCTTCGCGGAGCACTTACTTCCCGCACAATACCAGTATTACGCGGAATACAGTTGGAGAAACACTCTTCTGGTGCGACTGTTTTTAGGCTCGCCTCTAACAGAGGGCGCACAAGGCAAGACACATTTCATCGTTCCGTCATACGTCACACAAGCATATCCCAAGTAACTAACGAAGAAAAACCACAGACCAAGCACATCGAACCTACGACGGAATGGTACGAACTTTTCTTCGTGAGTGAATTCATGCAACACGGAGATACCTGGCAAGAACAAATGAGGAACTTTTGGACATCAACTAGGTAGCAGAATACATCAAGACTACTGGGACAAGATCGACAGCACCACTCAGAGAAGCATGCAGAACGAACTGGAGCGCTGCGCGGAGCGACACAACAAAACGTTTCCAAGATACAGATTGACAAGGCTATTCCCAGCATGTCATGCACAGTGGTCAGTCTCACTGAACGACAACTGACCAAAGAGGGACAGTCTGTCCTTCAAAAAGGACGGAATTTTGCTGTCATCCCAAGAACTATACCTATGGAGGACAGCGTTGCTAGTATCATTCGGAACCCTTCCTTGTGAAAGAGCTGAGGAAATACGCACTGAGACCTCCAGGATACTGCGACGAGCAAAACCACCAGTTTGCAACCTGAAGAAAGAAGAGTACATGCTATCAAGAATCTTGACGCGGAAAGAGTATGTTGATACTGCCAAACGATAAGGGAAATGCAAACGTCGTAATGAAGACCGAAGATTTCGAACAGAAGATGCTGGGCTTATTAGATCCGACAACATACTGAAAACTAAGCAGAGATCCGACGCAGCAGATCACACGGAATACGAATAGGTTGGTCAAGGCATCATCTCTCTGGACATCCAGAGGAATATGCGCAACACAGAAGCCCTAACACCTTGGCCGTATGGATTACCAAAAATACAGAAGAATAATATTCCATTAAGAGCGATTGTTAGCGCTCCTGGCTCACCGACGTATAAACTGGCGAAACACCTAGCCTCTTTGCTCCAGCCGCACGTGGGAAAGATTCTCACATACATAAATGATTCAGGAAATTTCATTGCGAAGCTGAAGAAACTAAAACTTGGACAGAACTACATCCTGGTCGGCTTTCGCGTTGTTTCTTTGTTCACCAAAGTGGAACTCAGTCACTCTCCTGGGCATATCAGTTCCATTTTCCCGCATGACATCACCAAGCTCTTTCAAGCATATCTTACCACGAGCCATTTCATGTGGAACAGAATCTTCTGTGAACAGCTGGAAGGCGTTGCCCTGGGTAGTCCACTCAGTAGAGTGGTGGCCAACTTTTTCATGAAAGATTTGGAAGCACAGCCACTGGACTTGGCATCTTGTAACCCTAAGGCGTGGTTCAGATACGTCAGTGATACTGTCGTTGTGTGGAGTCATGATGAGGAAGAGGTCTGTGACTTCCTAAGACATTTGAACAGCCTCGACGCCAACAAAAAATTTACCATGGAGGTACAAAAGAACATACGGCTATCCTTTTTGGATGTCCTGATCACGAGGGATCGTGAAAACGTGAGAGACAGGTGTCAAATCAGCACCCGAGCCAGAAAAGAGGGACGAATAACACGCTCGTAACGCGAACAAGACGAATATATGAACCCCGACACCTCAGACGCGAGATGCAACATCTTTAAAACCGTTTTGAGAAGCAATGGGTACTCCACCATTCACATAGGAAGTGTCACAGAGTCAGATATGCTCGGCGACGTGACAACAGCTTCAACAGAGAAGGTCTCAAGGCGAACGGATCATGGACTGACGAGCTGCATCAAACGATCGTTACAGGTAGCAAGGGTAGAACCGCGCTGGAAATGACCACGGGAAAGCCCTTGGACGTTGGCGCGACAGGTACGTATAACCTGCGGCCTCGAGCTCGACTACAGTCCACCACCAGCAATGGGAGGTGAAGCTTTGGAAATCTCGCCCATTCGGCTTGCAGGAAGACAGAAAAATCATCAAACAAACGTCGGCCGAAGAACCCGTGACAGAAGCCAAGAGGCAGTTTGTCAACAAGTTGCCACGAAAGCATTAATAATTTTATAATCCAATTTCCTTTTCAGAAACATACCTGAGATTTTCGTATTCAAAAATGTCTCAACCAGATATATTACAATCTATGCTGGAGTTGCTGCAGAAATTTTCTACAGCCTGGCAAGGCACGGCTACCGAAACTGGAAACACAGAAGACAGAAGTTCAATGAAATTTCAAGATGCCGCCACCTCCAAATATCAAGCGGATGATAGAATCCTGGCCAAACTATGTTTCCAGATTAGAGCAACATCTCGTCACACACAAATTATCAGGACAGGTTGTGCACTGAGCTTTTAACGATGGAGCGGAATTTTTTTTCGAATTAATTGAAAAAATATGTCGTGAAGCAATCCAATGACGCTATTATTTATAAGAAAAGCTATTATTTATAAAAATATGTTAGAATATTATTTTGAAGCTCAAGCACACATAGCAACAGCCAGGCACCAATTTTTGTGTTTTAAGAAAACTAATCAATGAGTGGATAGCACAATTGCATGGACTTACTAGAGACTGCAGATATCTGTACCGAAATGAGAAATGTAAAATATCTTAAGCTGATGGTCTCATTCGTGGTACGCTCTTATGCTTTCGCCCGATAGTAAGTTAAAGAATGACCTTTGTTTTATTAACCCATCATTGCAGGAATGTTTGCCTTTAATCTCAGCACATGCACAGATGCCAACAGGCTGCGTGGATCATGTTAGGGTCCGAAACACTAACAAGTGCTCTAGGAAACTGTAGTTAAACTGAGGAAAAATCTCTTTCTAGTATCCCTGCTGTCAAAAAGTTCCATGAGTACATTTATGGCCCAAGATACACCACAAGCCATTGGTGGCTTTATTTAAATCACACAATTCTGTTCTTTTCAGACTGACTGATTATGTACAGGTATGAGCACTGCTTTTATGAAACCATGATTATGAAATAGTTTACAGCCTCACATCTTACAAGGGAACCTCCCCATCGCACCCCGCTCAGATTTACATATAAGTTGGCACACTGGATAGGCCTTGAAAAACTGAACACAGCTCTATCGAGAAACCAGGAAGAAGTTATGTGGAACTATGAAAAAATAAGCAAAATATACAAACTGAGTAGTCCATGCGTAAGATTTGCAAC
Source organism: Schistocerca nitens (assembly GCF_023898315.1). NCBI lineage: Eukaryota > Metazoa > Arthropoda > Insecta > Orthoptera > Acrididae > Schistocerca > Schistocerca nitens. The sequence continues at coordinate 72,412,019 of NC_064617.1, forward strand.
ATCAAGGCTTACTTAAGCTCAGGAGCGCTGTGGTCCTGTGGTTAGCGTCAGCGGTTGCGGAATGAGAGGTCCTTGGTTCAAATCTTCCCTCCAATGGAAATTTTAATTTCTTTATTTTTGCAAAGTTATTGTCTGTCCGTTCGTTCATTAACGTCTCTGTTCACTGTGATAAGTTTAGTGTCTGTGTTTTGCGACTGGACCCCAAAACCGTGCGATCAGTAGACGAAAGGACGTGCCTCTCCAATGGGAACCGAAAACATTTGATCGCAAGGTCATAGGTCAACCGATTCCTCCACCTAACTTGTACAGTTTGCGAATGGGTAAAAAGATTCTTCTACCTTATCCGATTTCGGTTTTCTTGTGGATGTGATAATCACTCCTAAAAAAGTGAGGAAAACATAAGAGTTTGTGACAGAGCGAGGTGGCGCAGTGGTTAGCAGACTGGACTCGCATTCGGGAGGACGACGGTTCAATCCGGTGTCCGGCCATCTTGATTTAGGTTGTCCGTGATTTCCCTAGATCACTTCAGGCAAATGCCGGGATGGTTCCTTTGAAAGGGCACGGCCGATTTCCTTCTCCATCCTTCCCTAACCCGAGCTTGTGCTCCGTCTCTAATGGCCTCGTTGTCGACGGGACGTTAAACACTAATCTCCTGGCCCGCATCTCGTGGTCGTGCGGTAGCGTTCTCGCTTTCCACGCCCGGGTTCCCGGGTTCGATTCCCGGCGGGGTCAGGGATTTTCTCTGCCTCGTGATGGCTGGGTGTTGTGTGCTGTCCTTAGGTTAGTTAGGTTTAAGTAGTTCTAAGTTCTAGGGGACTTATGACCACGGCAGTTGAGTCCCATAGTGCTCAGAGCCATTAGAACTAATCTCCTCCTCCTCCATAAGAGTTTGTCACATAAACTGAAAAAAAAGTTACCCTTTTCACTGGAGTTAGACTTGAACCAAGGACCTCTCGCTCCGCAGCTGCTCACGCTAACCACGGGACCACGGCGCTCCTGAACTTACGTTAGCTTTGATGTTGCCTATCTTGCGCATGAACTACTCAGTTTGTATATTGTGCTTATTTTTTCGTAGTTCCACACAACTTCTTCCTGTTTTCTCGATTGATATGTGTTCAGTTTTTCAAAGCCTATTTACTGTGACAACTTATAACTAAATCTGAGGGGGGTGCGATGGGGAGGTTCCCTTGTTAGTACGGAAATGCAGACTTGCTATCACAAGTGCCAGTTGGACAGGATGAAAATTTCAGTTATTCTATTGTTTCAGTTTTTTTCTTTAGATATCATTAGTCAAGATACTGTAGAAGATTTTCCGTTGAATATCAGTTTTATAGCAAAATTTGTGCCAAAGGATCCAGTGCTATCGGAAGTAAAAGAATTGATTCAGTGCAGGTGACCATCGGATAGAAAGTTAACCATTCAACCACAAATTCATTCGCCGCATGAGACTTTTCTCACTCCCTACAAAGACGTTCACGTACCACGCGTAGAAGTATGAAACCGGAATTTCCCTGTAGATGGTGGCAGCTGTCACTGTAGGGCCAGTGAGACCGCGTGGGCTGCGCCATCTGCTTCCTGTAAAGGCTGATGACGAGTGTCAACGCACATTAACCCAAGTTCCATATATTGGTATCTGTTTAAAACCCGTAAACATGTCGAGTTTTGTACATACGAACTACGGTTTGCGGAAATCGTTGGTTTTCTGTTATCATTTGAAGAAAACTGCTGCCGAATCGCATCGAATGCTTGTCGAAGCATTCGGCGAACATGGTCATGGGAAAACACAGTGTTTCGAGTAGTTCAATAAATTCAAAAATGATGATTTTGACGTGAGAAACGACGAGCGCGGGAAACCACCGAAAAAGTTCGAAGATAACAAATTGCAGGTCTTATTGGATGAAGATGATACTCAAAGTCAACAGGAACTCGCGGAACAGTTGAATGTGACGCGAAACGCCATTTCTCTTTGGTTGAAAGCTATGGAAAGCTGCAGAAAGTTGGAAAATGGGGTCCGCATGAACTAAATGAAAGACAGCAAGCTCGCTAGATACAAAAGAAAGTGATGTAACATCGATATATTATGAGAATCCTAAGCGTTGTAAATCTTGGGTGAATCCAGGCAAACCTTCGACATCCATTGCAAGATCAAATCGCTTTGGAAAGAAAACAATGCCCTTTGTTTGATCGGACAGAAGGGTGTCATCTATTTTGAGCTGCTAAAACCTTGTGAAACCGTTAACACTGATCGTTACCAACAGCAACTGATCGATTTAAATCGAGCATTACGTGAAAGACAACCGGAATATGGAAAAAGGCAGCACAAAGTCATATTGCTCCGTGATAGCGCTCCATCACACACAGAAAAACGGGTCACGGAAACGATCGAGGCATTCAGATGGGAGGTACTAGGGCATGCTGCTTATTCTCCATACCTGGCTCCGTCCGATTATCATCTATTTGCATCACTGGGTCACGCTATCGCTGAACAACGCTTCATTTCGTATGAAAATGTACGAAAATGGCTCACTGGCTGGTTCACATCGAAAGAAGAATTTTTTTTATTTTTTATTTTATTTTATTTATTTATTTTTGCATGGCATTCATAGCCTGCCGGAGACTTGGGAGAAATGTATAAATAGCAGTGGAGATTATTATGAATGAAATATTGTTTATGAGTTTCAAACAACATACATGTAATTATTGCAACCAAATTCCGGTTTCATACTTCTACACCTGGTACACTCAGAATTAGGAAAGACAGAAACATTGATTTCAGAACTGCTAAAACTGAATGCGCTTCAGATGCTGTTAAGATATCGTGCACTGCCAGAGAGCACTGACATTGGTAAAACATCGACAGACATATACGTGATGCCACTAATGCCAGGAATACTAGTCGGCTCCCCACAGCAATGTTTCCTGTGGCCACAGGCATCAGAATTGTCCATGTCAATAAAATTCACCAACATCCGTATATTTTAAGATATTATTCAGTTTCGGCAGTTCATTATGCCATCTTCAGGCCCCATACGCGTCTATCCAAGTAAAGGAACTTGTCGTACACCGCCATAAATCACGGGCTATCGTGAATTCAATCGTTATACAATTGCTTCATTCAAAGACGCGACAGCAATTAATTTTCTGGGTCAGGATAAAAATTTTTACATGAGCAGAAATTTTCAAAAATCTGCATTCCAGGGTCTGGAAAACAACATTAATGTCAGTGTTATTACACTTCATTTCACGTTCATTGCATATAACCAGGCAAGAGACAGAAATAGTAGTTCGATAGTTTACAGTACTTTTCTGGCACAAATAAATAACACATGTTATTTAATTTTTTCTAGCTTCAAATTCATGGTTTTGTGGATTTTTCTCCATGTCTGGTAATGTCCACTGTTTAACGAGTTGCAAAAATGTGGATAGAAATATTTTATGTTGAAGGGAATCTGTGATTGGCTATGATTAGAATTCAGTTGTAATGAGGTTTTTAATTTGGCTTTAATGCAACTGTAAATAGTCAGTTTTGAATGTGGACACGAAGCAAAGTGTGACATGAACTAGGTCAGAGTAGCTGACGGCAACAAGTGACTTCAACGTGGCGAGACTTGGTGTGGGACGATGGAGTGGCCAGTGTAAATATGCCAATATCGTGCACTGCGGGAACCCTCAAGAATGGTAATTCTGGCATTATACCATTATTATTATGAATATTGTAGCTTCGAAAATTCGTGAAGGTAAGAATCTCCATTTCCACAATATAAACTCACCTTTGCTCCTGCTGGAGACCTCTATCCGTTACCCAGTCTGTACCGCAACAGATTACTGTGCTGCATAAACATTATCCGTTACAATATTTCTGTTCTCACAGCGAGAATATCCTGGTGCTGTCTGCCGTCACACTAGGAATCGATCAGCACAACCTTTTCAAACAGCGGAGAACTACTGTCCAAGCTACTCCACAACTATCTACTATTCAGCGGGTTAGCAACACACTGACATGTTACAGTCGAGGTGACCAATAAACGACTAGCACCACTCACATCACCATGAGCTTTGGAGACTTCACAGACTGCTTCTTCCTGGACACACATGTGTTGCCAAGGATGTGATACAATGGGAAAAGGCTAGCTACATTGTCACTGAGCGAGGTGACGTCACAGCCAGAGTCGCTGTCACCCCTCTATGGAGTATACCTGGGCAGGTCGGAATGTGGCCAACCTGCTGTCAACTGTATTGGCCGAATGTAATTGATGCGTCACAAGAGTGTTGCAAACACTGACCAGATAAAAATGGACCAAAATTAATTGCGTGCTCACTCACTGTACACTCCCGGAAATTGAAATAAGAACACCGTGAATTCATTGTCCCAGGAAGGGGAAACTTTATTGACACATTCCTGGGGTCAGATACATCACATGATCACACTGACAGAACCACAGGCACATAGACACAGGCAACAGAGCATGCACAATGTCGGCACTAGTACAGTGTATATCCACCTTTCGCAGCAATGCAGGCTGCTATTCTCCCATGGAGACGATCGTAGAGATGCTGGATGTAGTCCTGTGGAACGCCTTGCCATGCCATTTCCACTTGGCGCCTCAGTTGGACCAGCGTTCGTGCTGGACGTGCAGACCGCGTGAGACGACGCTTCATCCAGTCCCAAACATGCTCAATGGGGGACAGATCCGGAGATCTTGCTGGCCAGGATAGTTGACTTACACCTTCTAGAGCACGTTGGGTGGCACGGGATACATGCGGACGTGCATTGTCCTGTTGGAACAGCAAGTTCCCTTGCCGGTCTAGGAATGGTAGAACGATGGGTTCGATGACGGTTTGGATGTACCGTGCATTATTCAGTGTCCCCTCGACGATCACCAGTGGTGTACGGCCAGTGTAGGAGATCGCTCCCCACACCATGATGCCGGGTGTTGGCCCTGTGTGCCTCGGTTGTATGCAGTCCTAATTGTGGCGCTCACCGGCACGGCGCCAAACACGCATACGACCATCATTGGCACCAAGGCAGAAGCGACTCTCATCGCTGAAGACGACACGTCTCCATTCGTCCCTCCATTCACGCCTGTCGCGACACCACTGGAGGCGGGCTGCACGATGTTGGGGCGTGAGCGGAAGACGGCCTAACGGTGTGCGGGACCGTAGCCCAGCTTCATGGAGACGGTTGCGAATGGTCCTCGCCGATACCCCAGGAGCAACAGTGTCCCTAATTTGCTGGGAAGCGGCGGTGCGGTCCCCTACGGCACTGCGTAGGATCCTACGGTCTTGGCGTGCATCCGTGCGTCGCTGCGGTCCGGTCCCAGGTCGACGGGCACGTGCACCTTCCGCCGACCACTGGCGACAACATCGATGTACTGTGGAGACCTCACGCCTCACGTGTTGAGCAATTCGGCGTTACGTCCACCCGGCCTCCCGCATGCCCAATATACGCCCTCGCTCAAAGTCCGTCAACTGCACATACGGTTCACGTCCACGCTGTCGCGGCATGCTACCAGTGTTAAAGACTGCGATGGAGCTCCGTATGCCACGGCAAACTGGCTGACACTGACGGCGGCGGTGCACAAATGCTGCGCAGCTAGCGCCATTCGACGGCCAACACCGCGGTTCCTGGTGTGTCCGCTGTGCCGTGCGTGTGATCATTGCTTGTACAGCCCTCTCGCAGTGTCCGGAGCAAGTATGGTGGGTCTGACACACCGGTGTCAATGTGTTCTTTTTTCCATTTCCAGGAGTGTACATTGCGCCTCAATGAACGCCCACTACAGCCATGTGACTATCTGAACCCCAGTGCACGTCTGAGAATTCAGAATAGTATGACCGTAAGACCAAGGTCATTTTCAGTGATTTTGTGCATTGTGTAAACATTTATTTTTGATGTCAGTGTTTAGTGTGCTTATTGTCGTGTATTTTGTTCTGTTTCTTTGCTGTAACATGTTTTACCAATTAATTATTGATTTGACAAGTTTACACATGTTCATTCTTAACAATTCCATTCCATGATCATCCAGATATATTTGTTTTGATTCTGAACGTCATTGTCACATTAGATCTAGTACTCATACCATACTTAGTAAGTCAAAACGCTTTACGATATTATATGTGGAATTCCATTTGGTATCAAATTAACTACTGAAGTATTTGGAAAGATGGCTGTATTTAAACACAGTAGTCGAATGATAATATTGTATGTATTTCGACGTGTGTCAACTGATTCAGTGGATCATGGATTACAAATATCTCCGGTGGATTAGTGACGATGACATCTATAGGATTGCTAGATTTCGAACACGTGATTAATATTCATTTATTCACTTATAATTTGGCATATAATTTCAATAACTATAGATATGAGGTATGAGTGGACCTTCCGTCACAAATGTTTTGAATCTGTAGTGAACTGAATGGGCAAGAAACTATATTTGATGAATGGGAGGGTAACAGATTTAATTTTTATAAGGTAATTTTGACTCTGAGTCCTTGTTTCCTGTTGCGTATATATTCAATAAGTATGACGGACCTGCCCTCAGCATTCAGTTCAACACTACAGTAATGTCAGGATGGTTTGCTTGAGGGTAAATGTAATTATATATAAGAGTAGTTTGGTTATTATTTACATGTTGTTGTGGCCAATGTCACCTGCTCTATGCTGTTGTCAGATGTTGAATCTGTCACTTGGGCGAACCTGAAACTCTCGTGAAATCATGTGGATTATAGGTAGCAAAGGTTTTCTTGTCGCGGCCCGTCTACCTGTCTAAAAAGGGTTATCTCCAGTACAGCATTTTTTTGGTTAGGGGGATGATATGGAAAGCGGTATGTCATTTCACATGGCCTTATCATTTAATCTGAGGATGACTCAGTAATCAGAGGGTGATAGCGGTGCAGAATACAATAGAAATGTTTTATCAAAATAAAATGGGTTATGGTGTGTACTGATCTCATAGTAACTTTGAATCATTACTTTTAACTGGTGCATGAGCTTCTTTTCTGTGTGCTTTCTATGAGTGCATGGAATGTGTAGCATGCTGGACCTGGGACAGGCAGGGCGTGAATGAAATGAGTGAAGCAGCTCTCTGATATCGGCCCAGGCGGCATCATCTGGTGATATTTCCAGGAAAGTCAGCATGCAGGGCCAGCCATGGAGGGTGCCAACCATTGATTTACTACCAAGCCCTGCCTTACAACCGAGCTGAGACCAGGGAAGGAACTCTTTCAGAGGACCGCCAGCACCTTCTCGCGTTCTGGAGATTGCTTCCAGGAGATAAGAATCGTATACTTTTTGAAAGGATCACAGCTTGCAGAAAAATAATACCGTAGCCTCAGGAACAGCTTTGTTGTTTCAGAGAACCACAGACGTGAGGCTAGTTTCTAGACACGAAAACGCGCAGGCTACAAATATTTGCGACGTCACAAAGACAGAGCAGAAGTGGTAGTTCTTTTTGGGATTTTTTGTACTTGAAGGAACCCCACCTTTGTCTGACTGAGTGGTCGTATTCTGCGACTGGCGGGCGTGTCCTCTTTGGTGGGAAGAAATACACTCACGTTCAGAAAAAAAAGAGAACAGCTTGAACTATTAGAGATAGGACGTTCATTTTCACAAGACATGTACATTAGTTTGTTCTGCAGGAATGATTAGCATTAGAACCATGTCGACCCGCCGGTTCAAGGCAAACATCGCTATCGCGGAACAACACCACATACCGGTAAAATGTTGCCTGCGGCTCTCGTTATTGATATAAAAAGGTAATGGATCAGTGTGACGTGAGCAGACGTGAAGGATGCCTCTCCGACATATGCACGAACCGTACCATCAAATCAGTGGTTTTGGAAGAGGGCGCATTGTTGACATGCGAGAATGTGATGCGTGCGTCCGGGAAGTCGCTGCTCGTGTGGGACGAAGTGCTTCGGCAGTATAACGAGTGTTTGCAGAATGGTTCACGGAAGGCCGTAGAACACAAACGAGATGGGTCAGGTCTCACCACCCAGACCTTTCCCAAAGAATATCGACACCTCATCCGAATGGCATTGCAGGACAGATATGCGTCCTCCTCGGCTCTGAGGCAACAGTGGAACACTGTAAAATATCGTACACTATCGTTTATTACGGCATGAGTTAGGTGCACATCGTGTCCTCCTACCTTTGACGAACGTTCAGGTGCATGCTTGTCCGCAATAGTGTATGGAACGACGTCCCTGGGGACAAGAATAACATCACATAGTGTTTTCGGACGAATCCAGGCTCTTGTTGTTTGAAAATGATGGCCGCAGCTCCCTTTTTTTTCTTTTTTTTTGCCGCATACAGGGCGAGCGGCATCAAAAAATGGTTCAAATGGCTCTGAGCACTATGGGACTTAACATCTGTGGTCATCAGTCCCCTAGAACTTAGAACTACTTAAAAAACTAAACCTAAGGACATCACACACATCCATACCCGAGGCAGGATTTGAACCTGATACCGTAGCGGTCACGCGGTTCCAGACTGAAGCTCCTAGAACCGCACGGCCACGTCGGCCGGCTGTGCATACTAGAAAACAGGACACATGCTGAACCGAGGTAACTGAAATGCTAATCATTTCTGCAAAACGTACTAATGTACTTGTCATGTGAATATGAACAACCTTTCTCTAGTCGTTCAAGGTATTTTGTTTCTTCTGAAAATGAGAGTAGCAGAGCCTAAGTTTCAGCTAGGAAAGTAAGGGTTAATTCTGAGTCATGGAAGTGTGCACATCTTGTGCACATCGGTAGCGTTCGTTTGGAGACCGAGGAGCACGTGTATCTCTGGCACACCAAAAGAGTTCATTGGGAAATGGAGAAGCACGCACATGTTAGTAGATGAGCAGGGTAGAGAGTTACTGCCAATCGAACTGCAACCCTTATCCTCTACCACAGAACAACACACGTGGTGGCAGCATTCTGCACTTTTGTTGTTTGCCCAAGTCATTGATATCACCTGTTTCAAGTCGAGCATTGATTTAGTGGATGTATGAGTTTCTCAATATAACTATCAGATCAACAGTCACTGTATTTGTTTGGTGAAAAGTTCTACAATAATTTTCAGAGCTTCAGTGGGACATGTTTCTTGTCGAGATTTTCACTTTGCAGCGGAGTGTGCGCTGGTATGAAACTTGCTGGCAGATTAAAACTGTGTGCCGGACCGAGACTCGAACTCGGGACCTTTGCCTTTCGCGAGCAAATGCTCTACCATCTGGGCTACCCAAGCACGACTCACGCCCCGTCCTCACAGCTTTACTTCTGCCAGTGTCTCGTCTCCTACCTTCCAAACCTTACAGAAGCTCTCCTGCGAACCCTGCAGAACTAGCACTCCTGAAAGAAAGGATGCTGCGGAGACATGGCTTAGCCACAGCCTGGGGGATGTTTCCAGAATGAGATTTTCATCCTGCAGCGGAGTGTGCGCTGATATTGAACTTCCTGGCAGATTAAAACTGTTGGCTGGACTGAGACTCGAACTCGGGACCTTTTGCCTTTCGCGGGCAAGTGCTCTATCATCTGAGCTACCCAAGCACGACTCACGCCCCGTCCTCACAGTTTTACTTCTGGCAGTATCTGGGTTGTAAAGTCTGGAAGTAGGAGACGAGATACCGGCAGAAGTAAAGCTGCTAGGACGAGGCGTAAGTCGTGGTTAAGTAGCTCAGATTGTAGAGCACTTGCCCACGAAAAGCAAAAGGTCCCGAGTTAGAGTCTTGGTCCAGCACACAGCTTTAATCTGCAATGATGTTTCATGTTTCTTGTTGGTTCAAGTAACACTGAAACCCGATAAATCTACTGGTTAGAATTTATCTATGGAGATAAATCAACTGAATAAAACTAGTTGAATAAATCATCAAATTTTTCTCAAATTTTAATCTTTTCATTGCCTGTATATGCGCATCGCATCTACCTGTTTCCGTCCTATTCGGATAACTTCTTCGCGGTGCACATTTTTTGCCTTAGAGTGTATTAATGGACCGACAGAATATATATGTAGCAATCTCATTTTTTTCGCAGGTGACGCAGTTTTCTATAATCAAGTGCCAGCAAAGAAATTCTGCCCAAATGTGCAGTCAGATGATGCGAAATTTAAAGCTGTCATAAGGTTGCCAAATTGCTTTAATTGTTCATAAATATAAAATGTCACCTTTCAAACAATGCAGAAAAGTATTTTCGTAAGGCGACAGTATTAATGAGTCTACTGTTGTATCCTGCCTACTCGTCAAATATGGGGTGCCTAGGAAAACCTGCTTCCTCAGATCGCTACACAATTCAAGTAAATCGTACTAAAGAGTTTTAATACAAAATGAATCAATGACAATACTTAACTCTGAAAATAACGCAGAAGTGTCGCAAGCAATGGGCGGCATGCAATTGTAATCGATGTCCTTCAGTATAACGTATTCCTAATACAAGTGAAGTAATACAGTTGATGCTTGTATCCAGGTCGCTGATCTTGACGCATCTGTAGAACACGTAGAACTGGGGCGCGGCCGTTTTTTTTTTTTTTTTTACTTTATTGTTATTTTAAAGCCTGTACAACAGGCAGGCTGTCAGCAGCACACTACGCTGCTCATCAGCCATAGAATATACAAGGAGCAAAAACAGTGAGAAGACACATAAGTTACAGAACGGTGGGCAATAAAACAGGAGACACATAGAGACAAACATGGAGCCGTTCACACTCGTCGATAATCCACACTGCTAACTGATGAGACGACGCACAAACACTGAAGATGACGATGGCACTGGTGAACGATGGAGTGTGACGGTGAACACGGAACACTAAACACGACGGCATACACGAAACACTGATGGCGGTGATCTCCGGCGCGCGAATGTCCACTTAGCGTGTGCGAGTCCGGGGACCTGTCAAGAGGGGAACACGGGTGAGGGGGGGAGAGGGGAGAAAAAGGATGCCAATGGCTGAGGAGACGGGGGCAGGAGGAGAGGGACAGGGGAGTGGAGGCCCGGGGGAGGAGGGGGGAGAAAAGGAGGAGGGAGGGAAAAGGGAGAGAAGGGAGGGAGGGTGCCCAGAGGAGCAAGCACAGGAGGAGGGCGGGAGGATCAAAGTTGGTAGGAGGGGTAGATGGATAGGAGGAGGGCATCATCAGGGAGGGGGAGCTGGCGGAAGCCACCTTGGGAGAGGGTAAGGAGGGTGGAGAGATGGAGACCGGGTGGGACGTGTGAATACAGGCGCGGCAGCGGGTGGGGGTGGGAGAGGATCGGGGAGACGAGCGGGTGAGGAGGATCGAGTTTGTGGGAGGTGTACAGGAGCCGTATCCTTTCAAGGAAAAGGAGGAGGTGGGGGAAGGGGATGAGATCGTACAGGATCCGCGTGGGGGAGGGGAGATGGATGCGATAGGCGACGCGGAGAGCATGACGTTCAAGGATTTGGAGGGATTTATAAAAGGTAGGGGGGGCGGAGATCCAAGCCGGATGGGCATAACAAAGGATAGGGCGGATGAGGTGTGGAGGATGGTGGAGGGGTCCAGACCCCACGTACGGCCGGAGAGGAGCTTGAGGAGACTGAGTCGGGAGCGTGGCGCGGCCGGTCGGGTGCAACGCTTATATTCTCATCGCGTAGCGGCCGCTGCCGTAGCGTTGTCGTCCTATAGAGGGGTCGGTCAGCGTACCATTGGTTGACGTCATCTCACAGCCCTCTCTGCTCTAACGTTCCCGACTGGCGTGCCGTCGCTTACGTTACGCCATAACATCTACTCATACAAATAACAGGGTGCGGTGAGGATATGAATCAGAATGGTCAGCTGGGATCAGTCGTAGATAAAATAGGACACCGGTTTCAAAACATCTGCGCGATCTGTCTTGGAATATTGCTTGAGTGTTTTAGACCCATACAAATTACGACTAACGTACGGATAAGGGCAGTGGAGGTGGTCAAACATTTTATTTGAGACACCGGAGAGCGTCACGGAAAAGCTAAATAACGTTAATTGCCAGATGCTTGCGGAAATACTTCAATAATCCCTCGAAAACATAATTACAGAGCGTTGTAAACAGACATTAATCGTGGGCTGTCCATGACCGTAACTTTAGCTATTATTATTGATGATGGTGATGATGATGATGATGATGATGATGATGTTTGGTTTGTGGGGCGCTCAACTGAGCAGTTATCAGAGCCCGTACAAGTTCCCAAACTTTGCTCAGTCCAAATTCATCACTTTCAGGAATGATGATAAAATGATGAGGACAACGCAACCACCCAGTCATCTCGAGGCAGGTGAAAATCCCCGACCCCGCCGGGATAGCGATTATTGGCCTATGGTATTCCGTCAGTAGACAAAATTCTTTTTATTTTCGAATTCTTGTAAAACGCGTTTCGGAGCTACAACTCAATTTTCAAGGATTGTGAAGTGTTAAGTGAAGACTCTGGGAATATACTGAAGACCTCTACATATCACACCCGTAGGGACTGTCAAGAAACGCTTAGACTAATTACAGCGGCACAGAGGCATTAAAACGTCATTCGTTCCGCGCTCTCCAAGCGGATTGAATCGGTACATTGGTAAGAAACCTCTGTCACGCATTTCGTAGTTGTCTCCAGATGTAGATGTGGATGTAGATGTTGATGAAGGATCTCTATTCGAACCCTCTGGCGCGCTAAGACGTAATCGTAAGCACAAGGAAAAATAGAAACCCGTGAGTAATTAACCAGAAGCGAAATACAGAGCAGTTATAAATTGTAAGGCGATTTCATAACCCCGTCTTTTCAGAAACGCTGAATATAGGTTAGATACTTTATTCGTACACATTAACTCTTCATAAGTGCGCTGGCCGCGGTGGCCGAGCGGTTCTAGGCGCTTCAGTCCGGAATAGCGCAACTGCTACGGTCGCAAGTTTGAATCCTGCTTCTGGCATGGATATGTGTGATGTCCTTAGGTTAGCTAGGTTTAAGTAGTTCTAAGTGACTGATGACCTCAGATGTTAGGTCCCATAGTGCTCAGAGCCATTTTTTTTTCTTCAGAAGTCCAGCCTCACATGCGTTGTTTTGCAGACGTTGATGATAATTGGTGCCGTGGATCTGCAGAAGATAAGCCAAAAAATGCTCCCTCGTCGATTACAAATTCTCATAAAATCATTTTGACATAATTTTTTTAAAATTTTTTTTTTTTACACCGGAGAACGTCACGCATATGCTGAATTATGTCAGTTGTCACATGATACATCTCCTAGACTTTTACACATTCATATGACGCTAAAAAACCATCACACAGCTCGAATATTTGAATACAATTTAAATTACGATGCTTGCCGATGATTCCATACAGACCCTGTGTAACATCACTCGTACAGATAAATTTACAACGTGATTTACTGTGAGTGAGTTTCGCGTTACAGCATGATCATTCATCATTAACACCAGAAGTTTCTGCAGTGCAAAAAATTATAGACTGTTCCTCATCTTATTCATTTAACACCTCACTGTTTCGTTTAAAACATTTCTTGCATTTTTCCAACTGACAAATAAAACGATTTTATGGCCTTTAGTAATTGTGTTGAGTGACTTTAAGTAGCTTTCTGTACTGTTCTTAGGTGCCCTGTTTCTTATAAAGGGGTTCGATAAGATTAGGGAAACACCGCTAGAAATGCATGGGTGGACATAATTGCAGATGTTAGTGAAGCCTGCAGGTTGCGATGTTGTGTTTGACCATGAGCGGCCCCTGTGCAACGTCCTCAGTAGGTTGGAAGTGACAGTCGTAATCAACCCTGCGTTCGGTGTAGTTGTTAGTGCATTATATCGCTTGTCGTGAGTGCTTTATGTCGGAGCCAAGCGACATGGAACCAGGGCCAATCGTTGCTGCTAGTATGGTAGATGCTTCCGTAGCCAAAACAGCCCAACTCTTCTTTGTTTCCAAGAGGCACCGCATCTAAGATTTATATCGCATACAAGGAAAGTGGAAAAACACTAACCGCTAAGCCATAAAGCGGACGATAGTACAGGGTGTTTCAAAAATGACCGGTATATTTGAAACGGCAATAAAAACTAAACGAGCAGCGATAGAAATACACCGTTTGTTGCAATATGCTTGGGACAACAGTACATTTTCAGGCAGACAAACTTTCGAAATTACAGTAGTTACAATTTTCAACAACAGATGGCGCTGCGGTCTGGGAAACTCTATAGTACGATATTTTCCACATGTCCACCATGCGTAGCAATAATATGGCGTAGTCTCTGAATGAAATTACCCGAAACCTTTGACAACGTGTCTGGCGGAATGGCTTCACATGCAGATGAGATGTACTGCTTCAGCTGTTCAATTGTTTCTGGATTCTGGCGGTACACCTGGTCTTTCAAGTGTCCCCACAGAAAGAAGTCACAGGGGTTCATGTCTGGCGAATAGAGAGGCCAATCCACGCCGCCTCCTGTATGTTTCGCATAGCCCAAAGCAATCACACGGTCATCGAAATATTCATTCAGGAAATTAAAGACGTCGGCCGTGCGATGTGGCCGGGCACCATCTTGCATAAACCACGAGGTGTTCGCAGTGTCGTCTAAGGCAGTTTGTGCCACCACAAATTCTCGAAGAATGTCTAGATAGCGTGATGCAGTAATCGTTTCGGATCTGAAAAATGGGCCAATGATTCCTTTGGAAGAAATGGCGGCCCAGACCAGTACTTTTTGAGGATGCAGGGACGATGGGACTGCAACATGGGGCTTTTCGGTTCCCCATATGCGCCAGTTCTGTTTATTGACGAAGCCGCCCAGGTAAAAATAAGCTTCGTCAGTAAACCAAATGCTGCCCACATGCATATCACCGTCATCAATCCTGTGCACTATATCGTTAGCGAATGTCTCTCGTGCAGCAATGGTAGCGGCGCTGAGGGGTTGCCGCGTTTGAATTTTGTATGGATAGAGGTGTAAACTCTGGCGCATGAGAAGATACGTGGACGTTGGCGTCATTTGGACCGCAGCTGCAACACGGCGAACGGAAACCCGAGGCCGCTGTTGGATCACCTGCTGCACTAGCTGCGCGTTGCCCTCTGTGGTTGCCGTACGCGGTCGCCCTACCTTTCCAGCACGTTCATCCGTCACGTTCCCAGTCCGTTGAAATTTTTCAAACAGATCCTTTATTGTATCGCTTTTCGGTCCTTTGGTTACATTAAACCTCCGTTGAAAACTCCGCCTTCTTGCAACAACACTGTGTTCTAGGCGGTGGAATTCCAACACCAGAAAAATCCTCTGTTCTAAGGAATAAACCATGCTGTCTACAGCACACTTGCACGTTGTGAACAGCACACGCTTACAGCAGAAAGACGACGTACAGAATGGCGCACCCACAGACTGCGTTGTCTTCTATATCTTTCACATCACTTGCAGCGCCATCTGTTGTTGAAAATTGTAACTACTGTAATTCATGATGTCAATTGCCTCTAGCCCTACTTCAGACATTGGTCGAGTCCATGCGACGTCGTGTTGCGGCATTTCTGAGTGCTCGCGTGATCGAACACGATATTAGGCACGTGTACCAGTTTCTTTGGCTCTTCAGTGTATGTTCAGTGCTTCACAGCCACCCGGGGGATCGACTCGATAAAGCACGACTCTTGTGCAACGAAATTAAGAGAGTGCCATTACGGCAGACTACAGGATGTGCAACAAGCAACGTGCGCTCGCCGAACAGCAACTACTTCCGACGATCGACGTGATGCCCTGAAGGATGACATCCTTTACAGGTTTCTAAGCGCCCAGCAAAACCCGTACATGGCAAGCGCAATTACCGCAGCAATTTAGAAATTATGAGTACAAGTGCTAGTAATGGCAGATAGAAACCTGAGCTATCCCCGTTGCTTGCGAGCTGATGGCGATAAATTTACTCGTGTCTGGCGGCGATTGGCGGTCGTAACTCAGCCGCCGGGCGTTACACGGCTCATACCGCAGAGAACGTGTTTGGATTCTGTGTGACTCGTACACTCACCCTCCTCAATAGCAGATGTCTCTAAACGTGTCACGAATATATAGCGTCGTAGTGAATTAAATATATTTGTCCTTTATGGCACTATAATACGTGTTGTTTAATGCAAGAACAACCAATGTCAAAAGGTTTATTTGTTGTAACAGAGCGTTGAAATTATGAGAAAAGTTTCAATGCCACTAACACTTCTAATACTTTATTCTGCCGTTTCATATTTGGCGCTAATGAATATGATTGGAAATGCCGTTATTTGTGCTATCTGAAAGTTCTCTAGCACTTTCTTCATTATACTTTTTCTGACATTGGTTGTTTTCTCATTGCATGATTTTCAGTAACTTTTAGAGATTCGTGGTTTTTATGTTATTTATTAAGTATGAAACATGTCTTTCTTGCTATTTTAGCAATACAATAAAACTGGGTACTGTGCGTGTTCTACGTTTCACTCTTATAACCGTATCTTGACACAAACAGGAACAATATTAGATTCTGTTGTGTATTACAATATTTGATTTCATTCTCCGCATGGACTCGTCACTGCGTGTATCGGTGCACAGTAGAAAAGAGCTAGACAACTCTTTAAGACTCAAATTAAACGTAAATTTCACGCTGTAACATTATTCATCATCACTTTCATCTGGCAGGCGCTCTACGCAGTTTCCTGCACGGCCTGGTAACAGGTTCTGCTATAATGCCCTACTCTGTCGACGTATAAAGAGCATTAATGGCTGTAGATCTTTGACCTGTTTGTAGATAATCGTACATGTGGCTTGTGAATGTATTGCAAGTCATGATTCACCTGATGTTTGCCTCTTCTTGTTAGACCTAATATCTCGAACGCCTTTTGTGGACTGGAGGAAGATTTGTAGTAGTCGTTCCCAGATGAATTACGCGTGTCTTGCAACCATTTTATCTTTTGACAAGGAACTAACTCTCCCAAAATCTTTCATTTTCCTTGAACATGTCGAGGAAGAAATTCACTGAAATTAAGAAAACCGTTCTGGTCAAGGTGGACTACATTTATCGATGGTTTCCTAGGAACTACCCTGAACAAATTAGTCCAGTCCCAAAGTTTACCATTTGTCGACTGCTGCATGAATGTACTCGTGCACCATGTGGATGTTATCAGATTCGAGGAACATAGTAACCTCTAACTTACTTCCACAACGTCTTTCCTCGTGAAATATGTTCGTGAGCAGGACTCAGAAATTAATATTCCTATAGTGTCAACGGCATGAAATACTAAGCATACTGACCTCAACAACTTCTTCAGATTATGATAGCTTATGCTTGCGAGCACAAGAAGCTGTTTCACTATCTCCGAGGTCAGTAATAGTTTTATCCCACATACAACACTGATTAGGTGTTTGCTTGTTGGTTACAGAGTACACAGTTAAACCGACAGTTCACAGCCAACGTTTACAGGAAGCTATCCCGCTGTATGAAAGGAGTTTTGGCAGCTTATAGAAAGCTATCGCATTGTGTGTAATGAGTGTTGGTAAACACTTTTGTAAGTAAAAGCATAGGGAATAAATACTTTGATTTTTCCCTACTTCTCTCTTTGGCGATGTTCTTCTACTTATTTTGCCAACTTTAAATGAACTTTGCTTTCTTTTTTTATTTTAGTTTTTTCTTCCTCGTTATTAACAGTGGCTGTTCTAGCATTGAAAAACATGGATGATCTTTCACCAATGTATGCACTAGCTATGTTGCATGAATTACTTCCGTGTTTACGATAGCCTTTTCCCGTCGTTCCCGCTAGAGTTTGCTTATTCTTGGATATAAAACTTGGTAACTTTCTTAGCTGATTACGTAACGTATCAGAAATTTGTGGGAAATTGTCGCTGGTTATTCTTGCATCAAACCATTTATATGCCAATAGATAATCACAAAATTAGTGTCTTATGGTTGCAGATAAGACTAATCGTGGAGCATTATGTGAAGTACATTATGAGCTACATACATATCACTTCTCATAATTTTTGTATATCAACTAGACACTACTGACAAGGGAACCTCCCCATCGCACCCCCCTCAGATTTAGTTATAATTTGGCACAGTGGATAGGCCTTGAAAAACTGAACACAGATCAATCGAGAAAACAGGAAGAAGTTGTGTGGAACTGTGAAAAAATAAGCAAAATATACAAACTGAGTAGACCATGCGGAAGATAGGCAACAACAAGGTAATATTAACCTCAGGGTTGCCATGGTCCCGTGGTTAGCGTGAGCAGCTGCAGAATGAGAGGTCCTTGGTTCAAGCCTTCTCTCGGGTGAAAATTTTAACATTTTATTTTCAGTTTATGTGACGTACTCTTATGTCTTCATCACTTTTTTAGGGTTAGGTTAGTGGTGTTTAACGTCCCGTCGACAACGAGGTCATTAGAGACGGAGCGCAAGCTCAGGTTAGGGAGGGATGGGGAAGGAAATCGGCCGTGCCCTTTCAAAGGAACCATCCCGGCATTTGCCTGAAACGATTTAGGAAAATCACGGAAAACCTAAATCAGGATGGCCGGAGACGGGATTGAACCGTCGTCCTCCCGAATGCGAGTTCAGTGTGCTAACCACTGCGCCACCTCGCTCGGTACTTTTTTAGGAGTGATTATGACATCCACAAGAAAACCTAAATCGGGCAAGGTAGAAGAACGTTTTTACCCATTCGCCAAGTGTACAAGTTAGGTGAGTCGACAACATATTCCTGTCATGTGACGCACATGCCGTCACCAGTGTCATATAGAATATATCAGACGTGTTTTCCTGTGGAGGAATCGGTTGACCTATGACCTTGCGATCAAATGTTTTCGGTTCCCATTGGAGAGGCACGTCCTTTCGTCTACTAATCTCACGGTTTTGCGGTGCGGTCGCAAAACACAGACACTAAACTTATTACAGCGAACAGAGACGTCAATGAATGAACGGACAGATCATAACTTTGCGAAAATAAAGAAAGTAAACTTTTCACCCGATGGAAGACTTAAACCAAGGACCTCTCATTCCGCAGCTGCTCACGCTAACCACGAGACCACGGCGCTCCTAGCCTCGCAAAATCCTTGATGTTGCCTATCTTGCACATGGACTATTCAGTTTGTATATTTTGCTTATTTTTTCATAGTTCCACACAACTTCTTCCTGTTTTCTCAATTGATCTGTGTTTAATTTTTCAAGGCCTATCGAATGTGCCAACTTATAACTAAATCTGAGGGGGGTGCGATGGGGAAGTTCCCTTGTGAGCAGTGCGCGGCTCGCGGTCATGCCGTTTATTGCTCGTCGTGTTGTCTTTAACGTTCTGTGGCCACGTTTTTTTTTTTTTAATTTGATTTACTGGCGTCACTAAGTTGCTTGATTGCTTGCCCGTGAGTGGCAGCAGCAGCGCTTATCGATAAGTGCACTGTCGTACTACCGCTGGAGCGACCGCTAGTATCTCCGGGTCGTCGTCTGTGGGAGTTGAGTCGGAGGGGCCGGAGCGCCAGTGAGGTGTGGACAGCCAGTACTCGCCTACCGCTGGCGACACACATGAATTGTCCAACGGAAGGAGATTGGAGCGGGAACGACCGCTGGTTGGTCGTCTCATTGGGCAACATGTATTTGGTCTTTGGACAGTTTCTGGGCCTCGTCAGTTGGTCATCTTGCCGGACGTGGGTCGGTTCCTTCCTTGTGCAGAGATGTCGTGGCCTTTGGGCAAGAGTTACCTCTGCATGGTCGTGTCCGAGCCAGTGTGCCCGGGTCGACATGTCTCCGAGTTCCGAACGGACATCGAGTTGAGTCGGGTTGGAGCTGCAGTGAGCTCCGGAAAGCCAAGACTCGCCCGACCGTTGCCGACACACATAACTTGAGTTGGTCGTTCGGTAGGTCGTCTCATCGGACGACATGTATTTGGTTGCCGCCCGCTTATGGAAACTCTGTCTGTGTCGACTTGTGATTTCTCCTTGTTGTTCGACAGTGATTGGTTGTAGGATTGTTGGAGTTCTTGGTGCAAGTGTTTACGTAAAACACTGTGTAGCTTCTGTGATCTCCACTGAGCAGATGAATGCTGTCTGTTACTGGAGTAGGCAGTCGGTCGGTTCCGACAGAGCTGTGAGTGTGTGTTTCCTCGCCGTGTTGATGCTGTCCGTCACGGCGTGTAGTTGGACAGCCTTTCGTGTTGGTCATATTTTTCAGTGGATATTCTGCCTTGGCTGTTTTTAGATGCCAATTTTTGAAAATGTAGTGCTGTTGGTATCTTCGTCCTCCGCAGATATTTTCCGTTGTCGTGCCGTTGGTCGGCGGAAGGGAATTGATTAAGTTGTTGGTCGGTCCTTCAGCCGTCCCTTGGCCGGGTTGCCATCTGATTACTTAATCTTTTTCTTGGCTGCCTATCTTACTTAACCTTACGTTAGAGTTTCCTCCCCAGGCCGACACTTGGAACACTTCTGAGCACCACTGTTCCGTTGTTTTGGATTGTGATTTTCTTTTAGTCTCAAGTATTTTAGGAGGCCTTCAGCAGTGTATTAATTTAGTTTGTTTTAATGTTCAGTATGTGGCCTTCAGCCGAACTTCTACGTGAAATATTTTAAGATAAGGCCTTCAGCCGTCTTAAATTAAAATCTGAAAGGTAATTTGTTTACAACCTTTTAAAATTTTCTTATTGTAATTTTTGTTATTCAGGTCTTAAGCCCTCAGTTTTTAAATTTTGTAACTAAGGCCTTCAGCCGTGTGTATTCCTTAAGGCAATTTTAATAACTTGTGTTCGGGCCTTCTGCCGAATTGTTTTTGAATCTTTTTAATGGCATGTGTGATTAAGTGTCTAGGAAAATAGAGTTTGTATGTTTTGTGCAACTAACAGTAAGTGATCTTGGCCCCTTTCCACAAGCATAACCTGATCCGCTCTGTCCTGCGAAACGCATATTTCAACTACATCATTATAGGTACATTTACGAAATTGAAAAAAAATGAACATGTGCAATGACTGTAAGTAGGGACTTCATAGTTGTTTAAATACTACTAATTATAGACAGTAAAGTCAGTGATGAAAAGCAACGTACTGTGAAGACAGTAAGAACACTGTATCATACCTAAAATTTTTGAACAAATAGCGTATGTGTCTTAAGTGCTGAAAAAGAGATTTTTTCTTTTGTTCATTATAATAAATTAAAAAATATTACAGAGATACAAAAATTCCATTTAGAAGCGTAGTTCGTAGAATAATTTTCACTACGATTATATTGAAGGAAATTTTGACCCCCGGTACCCTTCTGCTTCTACATCTACATCCATACCCTGTAGACCACTGAAGTGCATGGTAGAAGGTACTTCACAGCGTAACACATACTAGGATTTCCCCCTGTTCCTTTCACGTGTGAGTGGGAGGAACGTCTCGAGTCCACTTTGCAATCTCGATCTTCGTGGCACTTACACGAGTGACACGTAGGAGGCCATAGTGTATTCCCAATTCCTCACTCAGTATTTGTTCTTGAGATCTGGTATCTAACTTCCACCGTCTATCAGTTCAGCTAATTCAGCATCTTCGTGACGCTCTCCTAGGGCTTACGCAAGCCTGTGTCCGTGCGTGCTGCCCTTCTTTGTATACTTCAAGCATCCCCGTCAGTCTTATATGTTATGGGTCCCAAGTTCTTGAACAATGTTGTAAGGGAGGTCATACGAGTATTTTGTAAGCCATCTTGTTTCTGAACCAATTACATTTCCCCAGTATTCAACCAATGAACCGAAGTCTGACACCTGCTTTACCAACGTCTGAGGCTCTGTCAATATTCCGTTTCATATCCCCACAGACTGATACACCCATGCTATTGTATGAGTTGAATGATGACAGATGTGGCTCTTTGGTATGTCAGTGCACAAAAAATGTCGATCACCGTCACCATAATGTTCGTCTTCAAGGATTGAGTTGTTCCAACGTAGAATTCTTAGAATTGTTAATACAGTATCTTTAAGGGATCTTCGAAGTTACTCTTTCATGTTACGTTATACAGGGTTTTACAAAGAAAGAAAATATATTATGTGGACATGTATCCGGAAACGCTTACTTTCCATGTTAGAGCTCATTTTATTACTTCTCTTCAAATCACATTAATCACGGAATGGAAACACACAGCAACAGAACGTACCAGCGTGACTTCAAACACTTTGGTACAGGAAATGTTCGAAATGTCCTCCGTTAGCGAGGATACATGCGTCCACCCTCCGTCGCATGGAATCCCTGATGCGCTGATGCAGCCCTGGAGAATGGCGTATTGTATCACAGCCGTCCGCAATACGAGCACAAAGAGTCTATACATTTGGTACCGGGGTTGCGTAGACAAGAGCTTTCAAATGCCCCCATAAATGAAAGTCAAGAGGGTTGAGTTCAGGGGAGCGTGGAGGCCATGGAATTGGTCCGCCTCTACCAATCCATCGGTCACCGAATCTGTTGTTGAGAAACGTACGAACACTTCGACTGAAATGTGCAGGAGCTCCATCGTGCATGAACCACATGTTGTGTCGTACTTGTAAAGGCACATGTTCTAGCAGCACAGGTAGAGTATCCCGTATGAAATCATGGCGGTGAATCGAGGAAGTACAGTACATACTGACGAAACTAAAATGAGCTCTAACATGGAAATTAAGCGTTTCCGGACACATGTCCACATATCATCTTTTCTTTATTTTTGTTTGAGGAATGTTTCCTGAAAGTTTGGCCGTACCTTTTTGTAACACCCTGTATAACACTTCAGCTTCAGTTATCATATTATTAGACATGCTTAGGGCACGTTCTTTCCAGTCCAGATTGTATTTTTCAGTTTCAGTTGCAATGTTTTCTACATTTATTTTTTTATCTAATATCGGTGTTTCTTTGGTGCTCCTGTATCAGCTGCTACAACGCAGTTGACTCGACTTGTCGTGACTGATCTGACACTATTGTCCAAAATTCGCTACCATGCAGCAGCAAAGGCAAGACCATTACTTTGTCAAAGATTGTTGATTTCAGTGCATTACACTTTAATGTATGTTATTTAGTTCCACAGAAATTTCTGAACTGCACTGGTTTTAGCTGAAATCAACTGAACTAGAAAATTGAAAACTGCACCGTAGATATTTAAATTGGCCTACTTCTTCAGTTAGTTGTCATTCAATAATAATTTGGCTCAGACGGGTTCCAGACCTTGAAATGCTAACACTTTTGTTTCCTCTGTCAGTATTGTCATCTCCTATGCAGTCGTCGTTTGACCTGACTTACGGTATCACATATCGTTAGCACCCTAGTGGCATATCACAGTTGGCAATGCAATAACAAGTTTCCGTCCAGTGCCGGAACTGGTGGTGTCGCATCCGGCAGACCCAATGGAGCACTCCCGCTGAGGCACACCTCCAGCGGCTCTGGACTTTGAGCGCCCTCTGCCTCCACGATACAGGGTGGCTGGCGGTAAAGACTCAGCCCACTTGCGTTCGGAACCACTTCGTCACGCGACGCTACGCAGACGCCGTCTAGTCACGGCTGCAACTCTATAGTTCATGCTTAGTACATCGAGACTATTCCCCATGATATTGGGATAGCAGGACCCCAATTCATGCTGAATTATTTGTAATGAGCCTAGTACGTGGCCCCTTTAATACGACCTTGCACAATCCATACCACAACTATCATCAGGACGTGAAACGGGATGGCGAATCATGGTTGGTAGTCGTAGTTTGTATGAGGTCTTCGCCCAAAGCAGTCCGGCAGTGGCAGAGTTACGTAAACACAGCAGGACCTAGGCTGCGGGTTACACCACAGTCCCCGCGTTGGCGCTTACAGAAGCTTTTGAAAAACACAGGACAACTGCAACTCTCTGAAACACACACAAATTACAGGGCAGAATCCTTGCATCAGACATACGTGCATCAGTCTACAAAATGTTCCGTCCACAGCAACCACTGCCCTTTAAAGTGAAACCACTTAAATCAGTTATAACTAAGACTTCACTGCGAAGCCAAACATTTAACCAGCTCACACGGAGCTCATCCACATACTTTTTAATTAACGGATGTGTAAGTTCCACAGTCATCCAGCGAGTGAAACATCTCTCAACGCGTCGCTCAGCCACGTACACTAACGGCCAACTTACTTGATGTTTGCACACAGCACAACTCAGCGGGTCAAACAGCTTAACCACATTCCTTCAGGGACCTTTCCCTTGATAGAAATCACGAAACTTGGATCTCCGAGCAGTCCCAAAACACAGACTTGCCGACCAATGCAATCGCAGGGTATATGACGATGATTGCGCACACCCGGTCGCAGTCGACACTCCTTTCTCCGGAGACGTCCCACGTCTCTCTGTGTTTTCTTTTGAAAGCTAACGGCCGATTCTTGAAGTCCGCCAACCCGGAAGAAAGCCACACGATATGCAAAGATCTCATATACTCTCCAAAATCGATCGCAACGATATAACGAGCGTACCCCGTGCTGGCGACAGTCCGCCACGGCTTAGAGTCCTCATTCTGTTAGAGAAATAAAAACTAAACAAATCTTCTGTGTGTTGTGTTTACATGTTTGCTTATCATTTATACTCCTGTCCATATTTTCTACGAGGTAGTTGCCGCAATATTGTGAAGCGCACCTCTCCTCACTGTTGTGTATGAAGTAATACACAACAGATCTTACGTGCTGCAATTTGAACCTTCAAATTTTAGTATTGTAAGCTAACACAAAAAAGAGACCGAGAGATTCATTACCTTGCGTCTCTCCATCAGAAGAACTATCACGGGAAAAGTACGAAACGACACAAGCCTAAAACTGTATAAAATTATGACAGTTCCCTGTGGACATTGCGGAAGTGAACAAAAAAAGTGTGTGAAATCTTAAGGGACCAAACTGCTGAGATCATCCGTCCCTAGACACACTACTTAAACTAGCTTAACCTCAGACAACACACACATCTATTCCCGAGGGAGGACTAGAACCTCCGGTGGGAGGGGCCGCGCAAACCATGACATGACGCCTCAAACCACGGGCCACTCCGCGCGGCGCGGAACACTGGTCTATAAACTATAACACACAGTAATTCCAAGCAGCCGATAAGAAATTTTTGAAAACAATCCAAGGAGTAACAACAAGAGACGGGTTAAAAAATTACTGCAGCCAGAAGAATGCAGGAGTTTACAGCTTAAATGAAGATATTTGGGGAATACGTCCTGAGAGGAAGGAAGAGCATAGGTAAACCTATGAGAAGATAGTTGGATCAAGGTCACAATGGACCAACTGGTCTATTGCTTGAGAGAGAGGAGAGGAAGAAGAACAAGAGGAAGAAAAAGAAACAGAATAAATTTTGTAACAGGAATTTAGCACAATTGTTCCTCGTTACTTTGCATATTCTAATTTATCTCTTCAAAATAGAGAATATCATTGCTTCCTTCTATTTGTGTGGCATAGTGCGTTCAGCCAGCAATCATTCATACATATCCAGCATGTTATAGACAATAAGGTGTCACTTGTGTATCACTGATCATACTGATGGTTTAAGGAGAATGTGAATGTTCATGATCCTGAATCCTGGTGGTAAAATCACACAGACTGTGATGTGTCTGTGCTGGGGAGACCTAAGAAACGGGAGGGAAGCAAGACAGTGGAACCTTCTCCAGAGAGGTACTGGACTTCCACATCCATGGCACACAGATTCTGGGAAGTATCGGAAAACTAAGCATTATTATGGGATGATTTCAAAATAAACATTTTTTGGCGTGTGTGTGTGTTTGTTTTTGTGTAAGAAACAGGGAGCTGCAGAAAAGTTACGAAAGATGCTAGCAAATCATTCCATCCCCGTGGTCAGCAATCAGAGATAGCAAATCTGTATTAAGGAAAAACGCAAGGCGTATTTTGGAAAACAGCAAGGCGGAGAGGAGGCGGAGAGATTTACTACTGCTGCGGCCTAATGTCAGGCACTTAAACGTCTGCTGCTAAGGCCCTCAGGGCTGTGACCGTGAGTACAAGCGATGACGATTGGTCACAGACGTTGCTGGTAAACACAAAGCGAGCGCAGTTTGCTTGCTATCTTCGCACAAGCGACATCTGCCACAAGGAGATTGCATCTCAGAAGCTATTCAGTGCCACAAACCGCAACACATCGCCTGATATGAAAGGAACGAACGGACCCAGATAAACATCTGATAGCCAACAATCCATTTGTATCAATATAACAACTAACAAATATGCGACTCTGAGATTTTCATTAGTATATTCAGCATATTATTGTATTTTTCTTAATCTTCATCGTATGTGACTGAAAGATGTTATTTCTTTCAGAGTAAGTTATAAAGTAAAATTGAGAAGTGTAACACCAGTCAGTTTTGCTATAACTGAATATACACAAATTTTGCAGAAATAACAGAAACCATTACGTACTTCAATTAAATTCCTCCAGAGAGCAGATGTTAT
This sequence comes from Schistocerca nitens, assembly GCF_023898315.1. NCBI lineage: Eukaryota > Metazoa > Arthropoda > Insecta > Orthoptera > Acrididae > Schistocerca > Schistocerca nitens. The sequence goes on from NC_064617.1 coordinate 72,438,343, forward strand.
CTTTTTATTTGTTATTGATAGAAATGTTGCACTTACGTGAACTATTAATAGACGTTTGTCAAAATGTGTTCGTCTTCGTGGAGTTACCGCTTGGAAAGCGAGCTGCAAACTGAATGTGGACTTTTTAATTGGTAGACGTAGTTAACGTAGGTTACGTCCTCGATGTGGAATAGAAAATAATACACTACTGGCCATTAAAACTGCTACACCACCAAGATGACGTGCTACAGATGCGAAATTTAACCGACAGGAAGAAGATGCTGTGATATGCAAATGATTAGCTTTTCAGAGCATTCACACAAGGTTGGCGCCGGTGGCGACACCTACAACGCGTTGATATGAGGAAAGTTTACAACCGATTTCTCATACACAAACAGGAATTGACCAGCGTTGCCTGGTGAAACATTATTGTGATGCCTCGTGTAAGGAGAAGAAATGAGTACCATCACGTTTCCGACTCTGATAAACGTCGGATTGTAGCCTACCGCGATTGCGGTTTATCGTATCGCGACATTTCTGCTCGCGTTGGTCGAGATCCAATGACTGTTAGCGGAATATGGAACCGCTGGGTTCAGGAGGGTAATACGGAACGCCGTGCTGGATCCCAACGGCCTCGTATCACTAGCAGTCGAGATGACAGGCATCTTATCCGCATGGCTGTAACGGATCGTGCAGCCACGTCTCGATCCCTGAGTCAACAGATGGGGACGTTTGCAAGACAACAACCATCTGCACGAACAATTCGACGACGTTTGCAGCAACATGGACTATCAGCTCGGAGACCATGGCTGCAGTTACTCTTGACGCTGCATCACAGACAGTAGCGCCTGCAATGGTGTACTCAACGACGAACCTGGGAGCACGATTGGCAAAACGTCATTTTTTCGGATGAATCCAGGATCTGTTTATAGCATCATGATGGTCGCACCCGTGTTTGGCGACATCGCGGTGAACGCACTTTGGAAGCGTGTATTCGTCATCGCCGTACTGGGGTATCACCCGGCGTGATGGTATGGGGTGCCATTGGTTACACGTCTCGGTCACCTCTTGTTCACATTGACTGCACTTTGAACAGTGTACGTTACATTTCAGATGTGTTACGACCCGTGGCTCTTCCCTTCATTCGATCCCTGCGAAACCCTACATTTCAGCAGGATAATGCACGACCGCATGTTGCAGGTCCTGTACCGGCATTTCTGGATACAGAAAATGTTCGACTGCTGCCCTGGCCAGCAGATTCTGCAGATCTCTCACGAACTGAGAACGTCTGGTCATTGGTGAACGAGCAACTGGCTCGTCAAAATACGCCTGTCACTACTCTTGATGAACTTTGGTATCGTGTTGAAGCTGCATGGGCAGCTGTACCTGTACACACCATCCAAGCTGTGTCTGACTCAATGCCCAGGCGTATCAAGGCCGTTATTACGGCCAGAGGTGGTTGTTCTGGGTACTGATCTCTCAGGATCTATGCACCGAAATTGCGAGAAAATGTAATCATATGTCGGTTCTGGTATAATATATTTGTCCTATGAATATCCGTTTATCAAATGGTTCAAATGGCTCTGAGCACTATGGGACTCAACTGCTGTGGTCATAAGTCCCCTAGAACTTAGAACTACTTAAACCTAACTAACCTAAGGACATCACACATCCATGCCCGAGGCAGGATTCGAACCTGCGACCGTAGTGGTCGTGCGGTTCCAGACTGTAGCGCCTTTAACCGCTCGGCCACTCCGGCCGGCATCCGTTTATCATCTGCATTTCTTCTTGGTGTAGCAATTTTAATGGCTAGTAGTGTATATATCGCCACATCCTTTCACAATGCACGGAATTCCATATTCAGAAAGTAAGTGTTGCAGGCAGATGCAGATGTCGTGCGCTTTCGTCATGGACAAGGTCCTGAGCGTGTACCGTGTAATGCTGTGTCCAGCCGATTCTTCTTGAATAGCTCCAAGGGGACAGTCTGTCCGACGGACGGATCACCATTATCAGTGTCACATGCCCTCTCACCGTGCGGCAGTACGGAGAAGAAATTCAGAATTTTACCCAGGACATGGGAGCAAAGTGTCACAGGAACAATACGCCACTGTCTCTCCTCACATTGCTAGCCAAATAGTGGTGATGAAAATTAATTTCACCACCAGGCTTAGAAACAGCAAGTCCCGAGGCGAGCGCCAATGTGCTAGCCTGCGTTGGCGATCTCTACTACGGAGACTGTTTAACGAAATTAACAACACATCGAGTGGTTTCGAAACGTTGTATTGCACACCACAATATTCGCGGCAGGATATTCGCACCAGAAGCGTAGCGGGTACTGACCGCACGACGGATACAATACGAATTCATACCACTTTTTGTCCCTGAGTATCACCTGAGCCTAGCAGCTATAGTACGAGCAGTTTGGTCACTCAACAGGCGACCTCGAACTCACCATTCAAACTGCCGGTGTTGGGGGTTAGGGAATGTCGTGGACCGGGCAAAACCGTGTTTATTTGTGAGAGCATGTCCTGTTGTAACACCACTATTAGTCGTTAGTCGCTTGCGAGTCTGTGTCGTTTTCCAGAACAAGGGGACCAATTCGATAGAGCATGGCACTGAGAGAAATAACCTACAATCATCGTTCAAAAATGGTTCAAATGGCTCTGAGCACTATGGGACTTAACATCTGAGGTCATCAGTCCCATAGAACTTAGAACTACTTAAACCTGACTAACCTAAGGACATCACACACATCCATGCCCGAGGCAGGATTCGAACCTGCGACCGCAGCAGCAGCGCGGTTCCGGACTGAAGCGCCTAGAACCGCTCGGCCACAGCCGCCAGCTTACAATGATCGTAAACCCTTGGATTTTCACGAAACTTTGAACAGTACGGGATAAGATCCATACATCGTTCAGGGCTTTCTTATGATTTTCCTCTAATGTCTTCTGCCGAGAGAACAGTGTCCGTGTGCGTACGATGCATGTATCAAACCTGTCTGGGGTGTACGCGAGCTCCCTGGCCAGCGTGATCGTTGAGCACCAGAACTGCCTCCAACAGGGCCACGCGTAAACATTGAGATTTGGCGTATGGACAAGTCAACATCTGTGACAATATCTCTTCACAAACTGCGCCAAGGGCCTCGTGCCCAGTGACCAATGGTGCACCTTGACGGCAGGACGGCCAGGAACACGAACTAACCGAAGAATAATAATGCGCTTACAGTCGACAAAATTAAAATATACTTCATTCATCCTGTATAAATGTTCACTTAGTCTGAGTGGACGTTCCATGGTACCGTTGCACCTCTTTAATGCAGCCCCTAGTATTGACCATAAGGTAAACCTGCTTACTGCCGTTTCATATCAACGTGTGTATGGCCTATTTTTCTTCGGTGAAGCGACACTAGCAGAGCACGTGTGCTTGAAATGTCGGCTAGTGCCACATACTGAAGTAGAAGAGAAACGGTGGTGCATTTTCCTGCATGAACATACCCAACAACAAGCGTGTGTAAGAATGTGAGTCACGCATCGCACGCGGTCGACACTGCCTTCTCTCGGCCATATATACAGAGGGGTCCAGAAAATAATAGTCAATATCAATGGTACAAATGACATAACGTTTCAATTCTTACACGGGGGGAGGATTATTTTATAAGTAATCCCCATTAGGAGCGCTGAACTGTTGATCGACCTACGGCTGTCAGTGTTGCCGGTGTAATAGCCGCTCAGCGCGGCTCTATGATTTCTTGTAGTTCTTTCAGTGTATCTGGCTTCTGCTGATAAACTCCATTTTTCAAGGTCTCCCAGAGGTAGAAGTCAAGAAGTGTAAGATCTGGAGACCGCAGTGGTTACTCAGTAACTTCTCTTCGACCTGGCCATCGTCCAGGTAGATCTTCCATAAAAGTAGGCTCTCATATCTCTGTGGCAGTGAGGCGGAGAGCCATCTTGGTGTAGGTAAAATCTTTCATTTCCAAACAACTCTCGGATGGTAGGTAAAATCGTTTGCAGCATATGGAGACACACCTCACCAGTTACGGTACCTTCAAAGAAGAACGGGCCAATCTGACTGCACGATCACAGCGCAACCCAAACATTAACCCATGTGAGCGTGACAATCTTCAGGGGCCCAGTATACTCATCTGTTGGAGTTTACGGCACTGTTCAGTTTGAATTGCGCCTCGTCAGACCAGACAACCATTCCTGTAAGCCTTTCATCCTCACAAAGCAAGCCTTCAAACCACTTGGAGTACTCCATCCTTTGAGCTGGTTCCTCTTCGCTCGCAGCGTGCAGCGAACATGGAAGGCACACTTTCCACTTTGTAGCCTGGTCGGCTTAATCCAGTTTCAAGTGCATCCTGCTTTACATACACTACTGGCCATTAAAATTGCTACACCACGAATATGACGTGCTACAGACGCGAAATTTAACCGACAGGAAGAAGATGCTATGATATGCAAATGATTAGCTTTTCAAAGCATTCACACAAGGTTGGCGCCGGTGGCGACACCTACAACGTGCTGATATGAGGAAAGTTTACAACCGATTTCTCATACACAAACACCAGTTGACCGGCGTTGCCTGGTGAAACGTTGTTGTGATGCCTCGTTTAAGGAGGAGAAATGCGTGCCAACACGTTTCTGACTTTGATAAAGGTCGGATTGTAGCTTATCGCGAATGCGGTTTATTGCATCGTGACATTGCTGCTCGCGTTGGTCGAGATCCAATGACTGTTAGCAGAATATGGAATCGGTGGCTTCAGGAGGGTAATACGGAACGCCTTGCTGGATCCCAACGGCCTCATATCAATAGCAGTCGAGATGACAGGCATCTTATCCGCATGGCTCTAACGGATCGTGCAGCCACGTCTCGATCCCTGAGTCAACAGATGCGGACGTTTTAAAGACAACAACCATCTGCACGAACAGTTCAACGATGTTTGCACCAGCATGGGCTATCAGCTCGGAGACCATGGCTGCGGTTACCCTTGACGCTGCATCACTGACAGGAGCGCCTGCGACGGTGTACTCAACGACGAACCTGGGTGCACGATTGGCAAAACGTCATTGTTTCGGATGAATCCAGGTTCTGTTTACAGCATCAAGATGGTCGCATCCGTGTTTGGCGACATCGCGGTGAACGCCCATTGGAAGCGTGTATTCGTCATCGCCCGGCGTGATGGTATGGGGTGCCATTGGTTACACGTCTCGGTCACCTCTTGTTCGCACTGACGGCACTTTGAACAGTGGACGTTACATTTCAGATGTGTTACGACCCGTGGCTCTACCCTTCATTCGATCCCTGCAAAACGCTACATTGCAGCAGGATAATGCACGACCGCATGTGGCTGGTCCTATACGGGCCTTTCTGGATACAGAAAATGCTCGACTGCTGCCCTGGCCAACACATTCTCCAGATGTCTCACCAATTGAAAACGTCTGGTCAATGGTGGCCGAGCAACTGGCATGTCGCAATACGCCTGTCAGTGCTCTTGATGAACTGTGGTGTCGTGTTGAAGCTGCATGGCCAGCTGTCCCTGTACACGCAATCCAAGCTCAATGCCCAGGCGCATCAAGGCCGTTATTACGGCCAGTGGTGGTTGTTCTGGGTACTGATTTCTCAGGATCTATGCACCCAAATTGCGTGAAAATGTAATCACATGTCAGTTCTTATAATATATTTGTTGAATTAATACCCGTGTATCATCTACATTTCTTCATGGTATAGCAATTCTAATGGCCAGTAGTGTATGTTTGAGGTGATCTAGTAAAATGTTGCAACGCAGCAGCGCTGGAAGATGAACTGTTGATGTTTTTGGTGGGCCAGACCTTTCCTTATGCACAACCTGAACAGTACCGTCGCTTCAAATTTATTCCGAATGAGACATAATTTTTGTATGTGCTAGCGGCTGAGCTCCGTACACATTACGCCATTGCAGTTGTACCTCCATCACGTCTTCGTACTTCCAGTACCACTTCAATACGGCGTTGCGTTGCTCAAACAACAATCTTACCTCATTCGTTACTGCCTGTCATCTGTTGGAAAAGGAGTGGCTGAGCGGTTCTAGGCGTGAACTGCGCGAGCGCTACGGTCGCAGGTTCGAATGCTGCATCGGGCATGGATGTGTGTGATGTCCTTAGGTTAGTTAGGTTTAATTAGTTCTAAGTTCTAGGGGACTGATGACCTCAGAAGTTGTCCCATAGTGCTCAGAGCCATTTGAACCATTTTTGAATCTGATGGAAAACGCGCGCCAAGATCTGTCGAGAAAACAATGGATTACGCCACCGCGCACAATTGCTACGATATGTCGTTTTCTTCCAGTTAATTAAATATCAAAGAGCCCGTCTCCGTAGCGTAGCGGTAGAGTTACCGCCTACCACGCAGGGGGGTCGGGTTCGATTCCCGGCAGGGGACTGAGTGTTGTGCGTCCTTCTTTATCATTGACTGGCAAGTCGCCGAAGTGGCGTCAACTAAAGAGGACTTGCAATACGGCGGCCGAACTCCCCCGAAAGGCGCCTCCCGGCCAACAATGTCATCCGATCTTTTTTTCTTCAACTATCAAAGAGTGTCTACATTTTCTGGACCCCTCTGTTTGATTTCGTCATGTATGATACTGCCGTGAACAGAGCTTACAGGCCTTGCTTTTTCAGTGACACTGACAGAAATGAGAAGGAACATTGCCACAGCTGTAATGACCTGTAATGAAACTGGAGGTTGGGAAAATATACTTTGACTTAAAAACGATTTTTTGAAGTCTGAATTTTCGTTAGTTACCAGCAGGTCATTTACAGCATGTTCTCTGACACCTTCTGCTCGCATTTGGTATATCTTAATCACGAAATATTAATTAGGTGTTTGTATATAATACGTTTTTGGTAGTTTTTGTGGTGTCACCGCCAGACACCACACTTGCTAGGTGGTAGCCTTTAAATCGGCCGCGGTCCATTAGTATACGTCGGACCCGCGTGTCGCTACTGTCAGTGATTGCAGACCGAGCGCCACCACACGGCAGGTCTAGAGAGACTTACTAGCACTCGCCCCAGTCGTACAGCCGACGTTCATAGCAGTGGTTCACTGACAAATTACGCTCTCATTTGCCGAGACGATAGTTAGCATAGCCTTCAGCTACGTCATTTGCTACGACCTAGCAAGGCGCCGTAGTCAATTAATATTGAAATTATAAAACATGTACCGTCAAGAGCGATGTACACCAATTATGGATTAAAGTTAAGTATTACATCATCTACGTACTTTATTTTCAATTCTCAAGACATTGTCCTGTTCCAGACCTCACGTCAGTCCGCGTGAGCTTAAACGCGTGTGTTTCGGCCTCCTATAGCAACACGGTGTTGGCTCTTCTGCCAACACATCAGTTTTCTTAATATGTGATTAACTGAAAGGCTAGCATTTAGCTTTTATAGCCAGACAGCATTTTATAATGTTTTCCTAACAATTATGTCTTCTCGTGACCAAAATTAAACAGAACCTTGCATTTAAAGTTATGTTTTACCTGCAATGATATCGCCATTGCATGTAGATGTGAAATTTGAAACTACAGAATGTCTTTGGTAAATTTCTAAAAACGTTATTAGAGTAATTTTATTGATAACTGAAGTAATCGCCATTAACATTCATATATTTACGTAAATCACTCGCGAGCATATTGATATTGCCGGCCGGAGTGGCCGAACGGTTCTAGGCACTGCAGTTTGGAACCGCGCGACCGCTACAGTCGCAGGTTCGAATCCAGCCTTGGGCATTGATGTGTGTGATGTCCTTAGGTTAGTTAGGTTTAAGTAGTTCTAAGTTCTAGGGGACTGATGACCTCAGCAGTTAAGTCCCATATATTGATATTGACGGAATCAGAGACATAATAATACTTCAAGCATTTGATTTCATTCATATTAAAACTATCTTATTGCCTTAAGAGAAACAATAATTTATGTAGACAAAACTAATATAACAATTATACATGACGAAAAATAGTAACTATGTCGTAAAATGCTGAATGGCTTGTGTGTGTCTCTGGTGAGTTCTCACATGTGGCTCACTGGAGACAATCCTATTCTCAAGTCCTGGCGGAGAAGATGTAAGATTTGCATACACGTAATGCTGGAAGCTACGCTAAAGTGCCAATGTGAAGGAAGAATGAATCAGAGTAAGCATTACACATAAAAGGACAAGCCTGATACATTTCATTAAGAATCATATTTATGTTCAAAATAAAGTTCTACAATCTACTTGCAGTATGGAATCATTAGCAAGACAACTGCACCACGCGGATTGGAAGATGGTAATTCAGATATGCAGAAAATCTTGTCACTCACGTAGATGAGAAAACTTACCTACTCTAACCATACTTCATGTGTTAAACGAAAATTCATTGCATACATTCACAGCAGATTCTTGTGGCAGTTGCAAAATTGTGTTGCTTATAGCAAGAGTTAGCTCGGTTTAGAACAGGGGATGTCGAGGTTGGGTAACCACAAACTTGTTTCCCAAGGGTTGGCAAAGCCTGAAACCGACGCCTAGACGCCCGTCACATTTCACGCAGGACCCACATAGATTTCAGACGTAAAAACGTAGACCTGGTCTCTCTATGATGCCTGTTAAATAATATATTTGTATTCAGTTTGCTTGAAACGTAGCCTTTGAAATAGCCCAATTATTTGTAATCGTTGTGTTTTGAGGCAGTTGCAATACGTTGAGAAACAATATGTAGAAGGCTTGGGTTTGTATTCCTCTGGCCTTATACCATGCGCTCTCCGCTGTACACCGTGCGTTTGTTCTAGGTCTCCGATATCTTGTGATCTGGAATATTGATATGGATTGCTTCTAACGGATTCTTGCATTCTTACATTCCATTTACTTCTTTCCAGTATTTGTGTCATTGTAATGGTAATGGTACTTCCGATGCCATGAGCAGCCTTAAGACTCGAAGAAATCTTCCAGCACTTGTTTTTCACTTACACTGTAGAACGTAACTGTCTTACCTCCAAATCTGGACCTATATCTGTTGTCAAACATTGCTATCCCACCCGCTCTGTCTGGATACATAGTATCTCTCTACATGCCAGTAACAGTGTAACGCAGCCGTAAAGAAAAACGTAGTCCGTACCATTCCCGTTGATCATTCTTCATGCGATTTTATTATCAATGGTTGAAATGGCTCTGAGCATTATGCGACTTAACTTCTGCGGTCATCAGTCGTCGAGAACTTAGAACTAATTAAACCTAACTAACCTAAGGACATCACACACATCCATGCTCGAGGCAGATTTCGAACCTGCGACCGTGGCGGACGCTCGGCTCCAGACTGTAGCGCCTAGAACCGCACGGTCACTCCGGCCGGCTTTGTTATCCAGTTGACGAATCAGGACGATAAACATTCGCAGAAGCGGTTACTGGAATTTGGTTATCTATAGCCGTTATATTTTGTTACCGATTTCATACAGTTTCGGCGCAAACATTTAAGTACATCGAATGATCTACGTTTAATGGACGGTTGTAGCAGACTATGAAGAATACACGTTCACACAGCACGTACTTAATTTAACAATTAATTCCTTTGCCCAAAATTTGTGGAACCGACTATTTTCTTGGGCAAGAAAATGTACTCTCTGGATTATGGCTTGCTTCGAAAATACTTTTTTTCACCTATTTATCTCCTACTCAAGATTAATACTGTTGGTAGCTGGCTATCAGACCATTTTAAATGACATGAAGCGTAATTAGCGACAATGAAAGCTTAGTGACAAATTCATTCATCCTATGTACTTTCATCTATCAGTAAACAATCGTATGAACCCTGTATGGTTACAATGAGTACAGCGTGACATATTATAGTCGCCAACAAAAGAAAAAAAGGTGTTGTCTCTGCATCGTAAAGTAGGTTATGCCAATGTTTGGTTCATAATGACAAGATCATAGATGGTCTCAACTACAGCTTGTCTGCAAATATTATGCTAAGATGGTGACACGAGCGTGGTCTGGACGTCTTCCACCGGAGTTGTGGACGTCGTGACCCGTTCCTTAACACCAGTCTCGCACGCACTGCGTTTTAGCACGTCCTACTTTCCCGCTGAGCGCGACGTTTGACATTCAGAAACATGATGTAGTTCACCAGACACCACACTACACGTGGGAGGGAACGTAAAAGTACGCACCATCCAACGACGTCACAAACGTGACGTAATGACTTTGGCTTTCTCTGCTTAATTGACTGCAGGTGTGTGTGTCTCATACATAACCATTATGCGAACGCCTCACGTTGTCTATGGGACAAAATATCACAACTGTCGAGGAATGTCAGCTGGAACAACCAAGCAAATCAACGGAGGCGGAGCGTAGTCTGGAGTATAACCATGAAATGTGGTATGACAAAACCTGTGCTATAGCAGAGGTTCTAAGTCTCTGAGTAAGCGTAATTAACCCTTAACCTGAAACATCGGTCTCTCAGACCCCTCGTTTATTTTAAATGTCGAGTGTGGCAGCACTGTAAAAATGCTCGGCTTCATTTTCCCAGTACCTTCGCCGCAATACTTGCAGCGTGTAAAGCAGCAGTGAACAATCAGTTTTACATCGTCAGTGAAGACATACAGAGTATTGTTTATAGGAGTGCGCGACGCTGTGTGCCTGAGGTACCGGACGTTTCGTGTTACGTACAACAATATGGTGGGTCCAACAGACCGCAAGTTTCTAATTACAATATATTCTGTTTTCAGTGTCTGTTGCTTCATAGCCGGCCGTGGTGGCCGAGCGCTTCTAGGCGCTACAGTCTGGAACCGCGCTACCGCTACGGTCGCAGGTTCGAATCCTGCCTCGGGTATGAATGTGTGTGATGTCCTTAGGTTAGTTACGTTTAAGTAGTTCTAAGTTCTAGGGGAATGATGACCTCAGAAGTTAAGTCCCATAGTGCTCAGAGCCATTTGAACCATTTTGTTGTTGTTTTATAGCGTCTTCTTCTATGCGTGAATTTACGTCATATTTCAGGTATAACATCGATCTACTTTCTAAGAAGAGTAACATATCTGCAGCTAATCCAGATTTGGAAGCTTGGGTGCAAGCCAGTTACGGGATTTAGATGAAGAGGAAAATGGGATCTATGACAACACATTTGACGATTCTGATGAAGATCCAGATTTCGTGATAGGTGATAGTCACCATGAAACAGAGAGTGATACTGGTGAAGAAAATGTTTTATTGGAAGAAGAGCCTGGAGCGGCGTATACTACAGATAATACCTCACAGCAAACACAGTACTTTTATGGTAAAAATAATTTGCAATGGGAACGTTCTAAGCCTGTTAGAACGAGAACACGAGAGCACAACATTCTGAAAGGAGGAATGCCTGGCCTAACAGCCAAAAGTCGAAGTTTGGGACTAAGTCCTACTAAATCTCAAATATGGGAGAATTTATTTCATGGTGATATGATAAATAATACAGTTTTACATACAAGCGTCAAACTGACTACAATAAGGGCAAAGTTGCAGGAAACAACTAATCCGTCCAATTACAGAGATACTGACAACGTTGAAATCAAAGCTTTCATAGGCCTTCTAATGATGACATCAATACTGAAATCGTCTCATGAAGATACGTTGTCTCTTTTCGAAAAGGATCTGACCAGTCGTTCTATATTTGTGGTGGCAATGTCGGCAAAGCGCTTTGAAATACTTCTAAGCAGCCTGAGACTTGACTACGCGACTACCAGAGACGAAAGAAAGACGTCAGATCGCGCAGCTGCAATATGAAACTGTTGTGGATTGGCCAGAGCGCCAACCCACAATGAGAGGAAGCTCCCTCAGGATGGCGTGAGGTCTGGGACAGGACAAGTAGTGGAGACTAGCAAATAAAGAACGTAGCTTCTGGAATACTTAACTTTAATCCATAATTGGTGAACATCTGTCTGACGGTACATGCATCACAAGATAAATAGCAAATGATAATGGCGCCTTGCTAGGTCGTAGCAAATGACGTAGCTGAAGGCTATGCTAACTATCGTCTCGGCAAATGAGAGCGTAATTTGTCAGTGAACCATCGCTAGTAAAGTCGGCTGTACAACTGGGGCGAGTGCTAGGACGTCTCTCTAGACCTGCCGTGTGGCGGCGCTCGGTCTGCAATCACTGATAGTGGCGACACGCGGGTCCGACGTATACTACCGGACCGCGGCCGATTTAAAGGCTACCACCTAGCAAGTATGGTGTCTGGCGGTGACACCACAGAAACATTTTTGAGAAACTCATTTTCAGTTCTCAGCAGTTATACTGTGGAAAAGGCAACGTTACAGTGAATGAAAGTTAGTACCATTCAGGGGAAAATGTCCTTTCCGCGTTTATAGGCCTAGCAAACCAGCCAAATGCGGCATAAAAATTATGTGCCTGACAGACTCTGGAAGCGCTTACCTCTTCAATGCCTACATATATTCAGGGAAAGGTAGTGATCGATGTGGCCTGACAGAAGAAAAGAATAAGCTCGCCAAACCAACTCAGGCTGTTTTTCGTCTGTGCAGACCAAGAGAAGGAAGTAACAGAATCATTACCGCTGAAAACTGGTTTACATCTGTAGGATTCATTCGTGAGCTGAGCAAGACAGGACTAACATACGTAGGAACGTCCAGAAAGAACGAACGCGAAATTCCCCAAGAGTTTTTGGATGATAAAAGTAGGCCAGCTGGGTCAGCATTATACGGATTCTCTAAGAATACAACACTGGCTTCATTTGTTCCTAAGAGAGACAAGGCAGTAATTCTTGTGCCTTCAGTGCACCATTCCACTGAAAATGATACCATAAAAATAAGCCAGAGATTATTTGTTACTACAATGCAACGAAATCTGGACTAGATTTGCTCGACATAAAATGCGCCAATTTTCGTGAAACAGACATACAAGGTGCTGGACAATGGCAGTCCTTTACACACTTGTAAACATCAGTTGCTTGAACAGTTTTGTTCTGTATTTATGCAACAGAGGAAGCCGCATGGTAACTCGTCTCTAATTCATCAAAAGTCTGGCCATGTATGGAACTGATAGAGCCACATCCAAGAAGACGCCTGGATATTCAAAATGTACCTAGAAATATCAAGGAAATGATCCACAAAGTTCTGAGAGACACTGATCAATCAAGCGAAGGCTTACCAAGTGATAGAATGGACCAAAGGAAGACGTGTATGAAGTGCCCTGCGTCCAAGAAGAGGGAAACGGCGTATACGTGGATCAAATGTGGTCTCCCAGTTTGCCTGGAATGCAGCAGAAAGATGTGTGTCGACTGTGCAAAAGAGATGTGATTTAATATTTCAGTTCAGTTGATTATTATCTTTTTTTTACATTTTCTCCAATATTTTATTTATATTTAGGAATATATTGTCTGGTATAGCAGTGGTGAAAATCATATGAAATCTCACACTGAATGAATGCACGTACTTGTGATATATCGTGTTTACTTTATGTAATTTGAGCAACAAAGTGTTTATATGGGCTGAAAAGTATTAAATTTACTTATAACATGAAGTTACTGACTATTTACATTTCTGTCAACTTATGTGGAGTTCTGTGACATATAATATTAGGTGGTCTGTGAGAACGCATGTTTCTAGTTATGCACATTTCAGAGATATTTCGGGTTAAGGGTTAAGGAGTGTACCGAAGTAAGGATGACAGAGAACGTCATAAACAGGAGCTGACTCTTCAATTTTGACAAGGGTTGGACTGCTGAATTCATTTTATTATGATGGTGCCGATCAACTCGTCTCACAACCGTAAAGAACCAAACAGATGTGAATCTCGGTGCAGGATCACAAATGTACAAGAAAGGGCGCCGGGAGTTCTACTCTGTTACGAAACGTAACGATGACCAACAATGCTAGGCCACAAATGCGCACACACACACACACACACACACACACACACACACACACACACACACAAATACACACGTACTCGCGCGGCTCTACTCATGAACTAAGGTTTACGGCACTTTTCCTTTAGAAGTCTACCGAATGCCGAAACTGGAATCCAGAGTTCAGATAGACACTCTTAAACAAATGACGCATGAAGAAGGATTTATCCGAATGGAACGGAAATCAGTACATGTGATATACACGTGCAGACAAATAAACGATTAGAACTTCAGAAATATTGGATGAGTTATTGATGAGAAATGGCATAACACACTGAGTAAGTCACTACCGCGTTGATCCATCTCTGACCACTAGGCATGTGGGGTGTCTTTTCATTTCGTAGCAGGACTTCTTTGGTTTCCAACCGCGGCACACTAACAGCACAGCGGTACGTCGATGATATTCTACGCCCCGTTTTGTTGCCCTTCATGGCAAACCATCTGTGCTTGCATTTCAGCAAGATAATGCCCGACCACACACTGCGAGAGTTTTTACTGCTTCCGGAATGAGATTTTTACTCTTCAGCGGAGTGTGCGCGATGTGAAACTACCTGCTAGATTAAAACTGCGTGCCGGGCCGATACTCCAAATGGGGACCCTTGCCACACTCCGCTGCAGAATGAAAACTCATTCTGGGAACATCCCCCAGGGTGTGACAAAACCATGTCTCCACAATAGCCGGCCGTTCTGGCCGAGCGGTTCTAGGCGCTTCAGTCCGGAACCGCGCTGCTGCTACGGTCGCAGGTTCGAATCCTGCCTCGGGCATGGCCGTGTGTGATGTCCTTAGATAGGTTTAAGTAGTTCTAAGTCTAGGGGACTGATGACCTCAGATGTTCAGTCCCATAGTGCTTAGAGCCATTTGAACCATCTCCGCAATATCCTTTCTTCCAGGAGTGCTAGTTCTGAAAGTTTCGCAGGAGAGATTCTGTGAATTTTAGAAGGTAGGAGACGAGGTGTTGGTGGAAGTAAAGCTGTGAGAACGGGTCGTGAGTCGTGCTTTAGTAGCTAAGTTGGTAGAGCACCTGCCCGCCTAAGGCAGAGGTCCCGAGTTCGCGAGTCAGTGCGACAAACAGTTTCAATCCTCCAGGAAGTTTCTACTGCTTGTCGTCGTGCTTCCGAAACCCTATCTTGGACGGCAAGGTCGCGTGATCTTTTTCAAATTGAGCATTATGGGTAGTGTAACGTCTAGTAAGAAAAAAACAACATATTATGTAGTAATGAGAAAATTATATGTACCAGAGTGTGTTATTGTATGAAATTATGTATTTTTTTATTATTTATTTTTGAGAACATCTGCGTCGGAGAGTAATGAAACCGCCACAGACGATAAATGTCCAACAAAGATTAAAATAGGTAACTAGTATATAATACGTGACAAACATTAATTTCTTTGTCTTCTTCATCTGGGAGTCGAGCGAGTAAGATATCCTGTGTCGTAGTAGCGAACGCTAATGTAGCATTCTTTTGTCGAGACTAAGAGATGTACGCCATTACGTGTGAATTCATAAAGGTGTGTAACAATTGAAATATTTAAATGTTTTAATAGAGTTATTTAAATGAAAACTTGCATTATTAATTGTTAAAGCTTGCTTGCCTATTATCCCATCCTGTTGAGACATTTTTCAGTTATATAAATATTATCTGTGGTGCTGAGCTGCGTGGCGAACGAAAGAGCCGCTGCCGCGGCGTATTCAAACGACTTCCAATATAATCTGTCATACCGCAAGGAAGCGGTAAAGTAATAGTAAAATAATATTATTTCCTTTAGCTTCCAGACTTGCAGTGCAGATCAGCAGATTTTATGATGTGTTGCAGGTTGACGCGGGCTGCTGATAGTATATAATTCACAGTACAAATAAGTTAATGTACCTTCAAAATCTAATAGGAATCTTGCTGTGCTCCGTTCTGGTCTGGCAAACTTTATAGTGAAAACGTATTTTTTCAATAAGAGTCTCATGTTCTTGTGCTAGTCGTGGTATTGAATGGTGTTTTACCGAGAAACAAAATCCACTGCAAAATTTTGTTGTTGTACGATCATACGAACTGTAACATCAGTATTCATAACAAAGTAATTTCAATTTTCAATAACTATAAAGTAGGGAAGATATGTTGATTTTTAGAATGAGTTACAGTCACGAAAAAACGTTCCTTTAATTGTAGGCCAGATACAGAACAATAAGATCTCAATATATATATTTTGCTTTGTTAAAAGGTAAGGATGATAAAGAAATTCAAAGCACAGCATTACTAACAGATATTTCGCGGCTCTTTTCATATATGCGTTGTTACGCTAATAATCATAATAATAATAGAAAAGAGTTTATAACACGAACAAATTACGAGAGACGCGAAAGTAGGGCCCTCCATCCAGCGCAGGACCTCGAGGATATAACGTGCAGTCGAACAGTATTTGGCTCCATATCCCGCAGCAGTATATCCAACAGCCCTGTCATTCGATGTCAACCCGAATATCTGCTTGCCTAAAGGCCAGAGGCAGACCAACGTGTTGATGACTTGGTCAAATTGTGAATAGCGTTTTCTTGATTTAACCCACCAGTTTCTTCTAAAATTGTAATCATTTGTTTGTCTGTACGTGTACATGACATCTATCGATTTCCGTCCCATTCGGATAATTCCTCTGTGGTGCGTCGACATTTTTATCTTAGAGTATATTACCAATAGGGAACCCCAGTCCCCTTTTCAGCTAGCTAGTACGTGACTAAAAATAATTCTACATCAGCCCGAATAGCTACGTCCGGTATCATATAAAAGAAGAAAAAAGCATGGTTTAAGAGCATCCAATACACATAGGTAACCGAAGAAGATGACTAGTCTCTCAAGTTTACTCACAGTGGTTAATAGTCTGCGCTGTCGAAAATAATGGCCTGCCATTCCTCTATAGAGATTCAATCATAGAGAGATCAGGCCATCATGTGGGTGAAAGTTGGAAACACTCCATATTAATGTCCACTAATAGGCGTCGGTATACGTTTTATTAGGTACAGCGCTTTCTGGGAAGACTCGGAAAACATATTACGAGAGTCGTTCGATAAGTAGTGCCCCACATTTTCTTCTGAGAACATATTTATTTTTAAGTCAGAATTTGGTGACAGTATACATCCATGTCGTATTTTTCTACGTAGTCTCCATAGATTCTATGGCAGTACGCCAACGTTTCTCGAAGAGTATGCATTCCCTGCTGGTAAAAGCTCTTGTCCTGTAGGCGTAGCTATGTATTCACTGCGTGACTGACCATCTCGTCATCTTCAAACAGTGTTCCCCGTAGAGAATCTTTAAGCGGCCCAAAGAGATGACAGTCCGAGGGTGGATGAAGCAATGATGCCCACCCCAATTTGGCGATGTGTGTGGTCGTGCATTATCGTGTTGGAGCAAGATTTCTACTGGACTCTTCTCCGATCGAACACGTCAGAAAGGGTTCTTGAGTTTGTTCAGAGTCTTCACGTATGCCTCCGAATTGATGGTTGACCCTCTTGGCAGCACATCCAAGAATGACGCCATTACAATCCCAGAAGACTGTCACCATGACTTTTCCGGCACAGTGGGTTGACATGAGTTTCTTCTTTTGTGGTGAATGAGAATGATTCCATTCCACGGACTGCCTTTTTCCTTTTTGTTTCCGGCGCAAAGTGGTGCACCCAGCTTTCGTCCCCCGTAACGATCCTTGACACAAAGGCCTCTCCGTTGTTCTCAAAACGCTCCAACATTTCCGATGAAATGGCGTTTCTTTGACTCTTGTGGTCTACTGTGAGTATTCGTGGAACCCATCGTGAGCACCTCTTTGAGTATCTGAGAGTATCGCTCTTTGCAGACGCGCTTCCAATGCTGACCGACAACTGTGAAACGTCCCCTTTTATCAATTTTACTAGACTGTGCGTAACCTGACACACAATATTTTTTTAGCGCAACGCAATCTGACTTTCAAAAATCTCTACAAAAGAATAGCCCTGACTAACATTAAACTATACCTTTCACAAATCACTTACCTCACAAAAATCTTCGCTGCTCGAGCTACTGCAATACAGCGAGCGCCACTACTGCCAGCCAAATAAAAGATACAAACTATGGAAGGCACTAACTACTGATAGGGATAGTTAGCAAATGAAAGATATTAATAGAGAACAAACAATGTATTTACCTTGATATCATCATATATATAGCAGTTCATGACAAATTACAAAACTCCGCCATCTCTCTCCCCTCATCCACCACTGCTGGCGGCTCACCTCCAACTGCGCAACGCTACGCGCTGTTCGCAGCCAGCTGCCTAACACTACAATGGCGAGTATTACAACAATGCAAAGCAGCCACAGACTGAACACGGCACAGCCAGTGATTTTCATACTGAGGTGGCGTTACCAATAAAAAAAACCTAAACAGCCTACTTACAACTCTAGAGCCAATTGTCGAGTTGTGATGCGCCGGTCGAAACGAATAATGACATCCGCACATTTCAGCATGTCTGGAACAGTGGCATGTCTGGAACGGTGACTGTGACACGTTGTGTGGTTGATCATGGACCTCTTTTTCTGCATTTCCTGAGGCTGTACCTTTCTTTACTCATCGCCAACTGTACTCCAGTCAACTGCAGCTTCGCCATACACCGCATACAAAAATGTTTGGCTGTTCAACACGGTTTATTTTTCTGCACATAAGAATTCAGTAACAGCACGCGGCTTGTAACGTGAGTCGTATGTAGACGCCATTTTGACGCTGTACCACGGCTCTGCCATCTGCCAGAACAGTTCGAAACTTCACCGGCGCGCAGAATAAACGTCAACTGTGAAACACGAAGAAGGACGTTTGTCTGGGTATTTTAATAGCTTCTTAAAAAAAAAAAAAGTGAGGCATTACTTACTGAACAAACCTCGTACTTCCCCCGACATACGTATCGCATAATGACCATGAGGAGAAAATTAAAGAAATTAGAGTCAATACAGAGATTTACCAACGACCATTCTTCATCACGCGCTATTCGCGAGTGGTACAGGGTTGAGGGTTCAGTTACTGGTACAGAAAGTACCCTAAGTCACGCACCGTCAGATGGCTTGCGGAGTATGATGCAGATGTAGTGTAACATAGTCCACAACATGTTTTCGGATTTCTAGTGGAGTTTTTGGCTACAGTTTCGCGCACAATGTTTCGACGGCTATCTTGAGTCTTCTCTAATGGTGCGCTCCCGGGTGTTCAACCGAGTTGTTTCCATTTTATGCACAACGTTTCAGCGGCCGACCTAGTCGTTTTCTTCATGTAGGGATGGCAGTTATCGCTGAAAAAATCGGTTGTCGGTTATATCGATTTTTTTCTGTCACTTCAATCTGACTGTTAAAATCACTCAAAATAACCCATTACTAAAATTAACGAAATACGGTTTTTTACTCCTATTATGTACTAAACGTAGAAATAGAACAAAGACTGAAAAATTTCGACTTCCTCAGTGTCAAGATGAAAAGAAACAAAATATTAAATTAAATAAGCCATTAAAACAAAACCTAGTCTGTCCGTGTTCGTTACTTTTATCGAAAAATGATGAGTGGTTAGACACTACAAAAAATCTGCAGTATTCTCCTGTTGATTATAATTTTTTGAAACTATGTTCAAAAATCATTTTGTAATCGGAAATCTTACCACTATTTGGGCGCCAACAGTAGTTAGTGTTATAGGGTGTAAATTGAGCTGGAATAATTCTATTTTTCATGTTAATATGTCCATTTTCAATGGCTGCAAGCAGATAAAGGTGTATTTCGTACACAACAGGCCTCAGATCATCTAAGTTTCGGGAGGACGACGGTTCAATCCCGCGTCCGGCCATCCTGATTTAGGTTTTCCGTGATTTCCCTAAATCACTCCAGGCAAATGCCGGGATGGTTCCTCTGAAAGGGCACGGCCGACTTCCTTCCCCGTCCTTCCCTAATCCGATGAGACCGATGACCACGCTGCCTCGTCTCCTTCCACAAACCAACCAACCAACCAACCAACCATCTAGTTTCTATTTTTATTGTAAAGTATCAGTGAAATACTTACTATTAGTTACCATAATTTCATTCCTTTTTCATTATTTCATAGAAATCTCTTAAAGCAATTCAACCATTGCACTTCATTGCTAAGTCAATTCCTAAATTACTTCCATACCAGGGATGTCCGACGACGACAGTGAGAAACGAGCATTTAGAGCAGACAGGGCTTGTCTTTCACACTGCACGTACACATGTACCGTCTACTAGACCAAACCACATGGTAACAGCTACATTATTGTCTCAGCAATTCTCATGTCACGTATTTGTTGCTACTTTGCCTTGTCGTAGTTATTAAAGTAGGGCTAATCGCTTTTCCGATTTTCTATTAGGACTAAATATTTCAAGGCAATGCAAATTTTATGAATAAAAATAACATAAAAAGGTTTCCTTAAAAAAGATAATATTTAGCGCTGGCTATTTGATATATCGTTTCTTTCACACTTCTGTTGGTAAAAAATGAGAAAACCTAGTATAACTGAGACCAGAGAATAACGAGAATTACCGGTTTTTTAGAACTAAAATCCTCGTATCAGTTTTAACTGTTCGGTTTTTCCCACCCCTGTCTTCAGGTGCTGTGAGTTGTGCTGTTATCAGTACTCGTTGCCTGGACGTCAATAAGACTGTGAACTATTGTTGGCTTCGCGTCCTTGTTCATAGACGAGTTCGACTTTCAACGCCCGCTTCGCCCTTTGTTTTCCTGGGCCCGCGCTGATATTCCGTGAAACGCACATTTTCTCTACGTTTCCCAGCTCCGGTGGATGTGACGCGGGCGAGATCTTAATAAAGTGTGCGTCTGATTCCAAACTTTATTGACATTCAAATCTCCATCCCGTTTAGTAAGATCATACGACATTTTTTATGTCGGTATACTTCTTAATGAAACCACGCCGTCTGCACCATGATATTAGTCTCGCCGTATTTTATTCCGTGGTTACTATTGTCCCTTGTAATCAATGAAACAAGCGATCATTCCCTTTCGAAGTAGTCCATTAACGGACCACGTGTGCACTATTCCGAATGTTTTCGAAGACAGAACACAATTAATGAACAATTGTTTTTGGGCTTGTGGCTCGTACTTACAGGCCTTACCCACACAACCTCTTCGACGTTTTATTCTAACCCTACATACCTCGTTGCTTTCAATCTGTTTGCTCGGTCTGTCTTCCCGCCATTGAAAGCTCAGTGTTCGGGATGAGGTAGTCCGAAACACTGAGAGTGTATCAGAGAGAAGCATCGGTTAATTGTATTTGCAGACGTGCTGGATAAAATGCCACACATCTACACTAATGAAGAACGTGCACATATGGTGTATATAAACGGCTTCTGCGATGGTAGTGCTCCTACTACTGTGGAAGAATACCGTCAGCTCTGTCCGACACGTCGAATTCCTGGTCGTAGAACGATCAGAATTTTAAGCCCATTGCCTGAAACAAGTTTGCCTCCAAGTTACTATTTTGCTCTGAACGAGTAGTTCAACAACCTGCGCGGGGAAACCAATACATTGTTGAAATGGCGCAGCGTACTCGTACCACCAGCAGTCGGCGACCTTCTGCATGTGTCGGTGTCCCGCCACATTTGTATGTTGAACATTGCATGCAGAAAACTTTTACTCATGCCACACGCAGTGTGTCCACAATCTTCAATTTGGCGACAATGCCACACGACTTGAATCTTGGCACTGGTGCTGCTTGCATTAATACTGTCCACCAGTGAGGCCACGTTTATATGGATTGAAATTAACAGCACACGTAATAGTCGTAGACGGTCTCAGGGACATCTACGCCCTAAAGTGGGAACCAATTCACAAGTTCGTTTTTCGGACAATGTTTGGTGCAGTATGATAAGTAACATTTTTATAGATCCAGTCACTTCAGAATGGCGAATGACAGATCATAATCACTTGCTGCTTCGGAAAATTCGTCTGTTGAACACCTTGAGGAGATTCCTTTGGCCGCACGGACTGCAATGTACTTCCAGCATGATGGAGACCTCCACATTTTACCAGATGTATGAGGGAATATGTTAGCTGGACTTACCCTAATCGGTGGATTCATCATGGTAGTACTAGTAACTGACCATCAAGATCGGGAGACCTAACGCCATTAGACTTCCATTTATGGAGTTGGATGAAATCTGAGGTGTACAAGCCGGCCGCTGTGATCGAGCGGTTCTAGGCGCTTCAGTCCGGAACCGCGCTGCTGCTACGGTCGCAGGTTCGAATCCTGCCTCGGGCATGGATGTGTGTGATGTCCTTAGGTTAGTTAGGTTTAAGTAGTTCTAAGTCTAGGGGACTGATGACCTCAGAAGTCCCATAGTGCTTAGAGCCATTTGAACCTTTTTTTTTTTTTTAATTGAGGTGTACAAACGAAAGGTGACAGTCAGATGCATGCTCATATTTTAGGTCGTGATCTCGGTGTTCCCTAGTACTACACTTGGTATGTGGGGTTCATGACTCTTTTTACATGAGGAAATTGAGGGCAGAATGTGTAAACTATAGAGGACTTGTCCCCGAGGGGCCATAGTGGAGGCGTTGGAGAACAGGGTGAGAGATGGGGTGGGGCCATAAATGCTGAGTGCAGCGATAACGCTCTTAGAATGACTATGGGAAGCAGCACTCAGTGGATTGTGCCTGCAGAGGGACTTCTTGCCGTAGCACTCTCCTCCCTCTGCTTAGTGTTGGACGGCATAGTTCACAAGCCATTTCACTTGTGCCAAGGCCGCCAGTTGGCAGAAAGTGGGTAGAGGAAGCCATTTAAGAGAGACTGTTATAAACTGAGCCTTTGTGTAAAGAGTGAGAAGGTCATAAAACTCAGTGCATTCTAATTTTAGAAGCTGGGATGATATGGACCAAGAGACTGGTCCATGTGTTTAGTGGAGGGAATATTGTAGTCCTCATGAGGCCAGGAGGTCGCCAAGCTCTTTTAGCAAGCGGCTAAAATATATACACTCCTGGAAATGGAAAAAAGAACACTGGTAGCATGCCGCGACAGCGTGGACGTGAACCGTATGTGCAGTTGACGGACTTTGAGCGAGGGCGTATAGTGGGCATGCGGGAGGCCGGGTGGACGTACCGCCGAATTGCTCAACACGTGGGGCGTGAGGTCTCCACAGTACATCGATGTTGTCGCCAGTGGTCGGCGGAAGGTGCACGTGCCCGTCGACCTGGGACCGGACCGCAGCGACGCACGGATGCACGCCAAGACCGTAGGATCCTACTCAGTGCCGTAGGGGACCGCACCGCCACTTCCCAGCAAATTAGGGACACTGCTGCTCCTGGGGTATCGGCGAGGACCATTCGCAACCGTCTCCATGAAGCTGGGCTACGGTCCCGCACACCGTTAGGCCGTCTTCCGCTCACGCCCCAACATCGTGCAGCCCGCCTCCAGTGGTGTCGCGACAGGCGTGAATGGAGGGACGAATGGAGATGTGTCGTCTTCAGCGATGAGAGTCGCTTCTGCCTTGGTGCCAATGATGGTCGTATGCGTGTTTGGCGCCGTGCAGGTGAGCGCCACAATCAGGACTGCGTACGACCGAGGCACACAGGGCGTACACCCGGCATCATGGTGTGGGGAGCGATCTCCTACACTCGCCGTACACCACTGGTGATCGTCGAGGGGACACTGAATAGTGCACGGTACATCAAAACCGTCATCGAACCCATCGTTCTACCATTCCTAGACCGGCAAGGGAACTTGCTGTTCCAACAGGACAATGCACGTCCGCATGTATCCCGTGCCACCCAACGTGCTCTAGAAGGTGTAAGTCAACTACCCTGGCCAACAAGATCTCCGGATCTGTCCCCCATTGAGCATGTTTGGGACTGGATGAAGCGTCGTCTCACGCGGTCTGCACGTCCAGCACGAACGCTGGTCCAACTGAGGCGCCAGGTGGAAATGGCATGGCAAGCCGTTCCACAGGACTACATCCAGCATCTCTACGATCGTCTCCATGGGAGAATAGCAGCCTGCATTGCTGCGAAAGGTGGATATACACTGTACTAGTGCCGACATTGTGCATGCTCTGTTGCCTGTGTCTATATGCCTGTGGTTCTGTCAGTGTGATCATGTGATGTATCTGATCCCAGGAATGTGTCAATAAAGTTTCCCCTTCCTGGGACAATGAATTCACGGTGTTCTTATTTCAATTTCCAGGAGTGTATTTCACAGGGACGACTGTCTGGGAAACTTAACAGACTTCTTTCAGAAATTGGAAATGGTCGGACTGGAAAGACTAGATCGCTCCATAAATGAGGGACTGTGATTCCGTCTAGATAGACGCCTTTTTCAGAAGCATGGCCATGCTTACCGTGAGAACGAAGCCTCCCTCGTCTGAAATCTTATTTTCTCAGACAAGAGAGATGTGGAGCCGCTGATTGGCTCCTCTCAGGATGAGCAAAGTGGAGTCTTGCTCCACCAGCAAAGGAACCCTGGTGCTGAGTCTGGATTGGCCACCAGGCCAACAGAAAAATCAAGGGATATTCGATGAGTAGAGGATAGACTGATTGGTGTGTGCAATGTGTTTCGATTTTTCTAATTCGGCGGCCATGCTGAGGCTTCGTGGAAAATGGTTGCGGTTCTGTTGATACGTCTTCTGGTCGGAGAACTTCAGGTCTTTCGCTAGTGGGCGAGACTTGTGGTCTGTATATTGTGAAGGACTAAGAGCAAGTGGCAGTTTCTAAATGTGCCGACAGTGGAACTGCGAATCCGTCTTAGATATATTGTCTGATCTTATTCGTCCTGAGTCGGCCGTCTAACATTTGACAATTCCAGTCTGGCCAGACCAGCGAACGGGTGCACCTCTCACTGAAATCTGCTGGGATTTCAGGGTTTTGATAGGGACGTTTCCCGCGTTCTGATACTCAGAAAGTAAGATCGCGCGATTTACAAATTTTCGTGGACGCGTCATAATATTAAAGCTACCATAGCGCTCCGTTTTTTTGCTGCCGCCTGAATCAAAGTGAAAGGGTGAAGTATTGCTGCACCGACATAGGGTTATTAAAGGAGATTCACAGCTCCTTGTTCTCAGGTGAACCACAGTTTCTGGTATACTTGATAGTAATTGATGCCGTTTGAATAGCGTTGGGCCCCACGGTGGATCCATACAGACAAAGTCAGATTGCGCTCTAAAAGGGGTTAATTACGTGGAGAATTTGTACAGATCCCACCCCAATGCTGCTTTGCCAATAAAACACCATTCGTTTTCTGATTTGCGTTTGTCAATTTCGCGTAAGATTCATCAACTACTTTTAGTTACAAATGGATTAATAAAACTTGTCATTATTTTCTAACCTTAAATAAGCCTCTGTTCTCATTCATACTCCCTCAGCAGGTGGTACATGGGTACATCAGCAATTTACGGTTCGATCTTATTAAATTAATTAATTTATTATTAATTTGATCTCTGGAAGCGAGCACAGGCGTAGGCAACAAAAGTGCCATGAGTAAATTCACTAATTCATATAGTAAAATCAAGGGTGTAGCTAACTATTTGAATGATATTGAGAAGATAATACTTTTCTTTACGTAAAAATGATAACAGTCAGCGCCACTCAAACATATAGTTACGATTAAAACAAGTGAAGACTTTCAAATACGTGAGATGAATTTCTTCGTCCCACCATGGACGCAGCTGTCTTCATTAGGGAACATAGAGAGGCACTCAGGCAAGCAAGACAGCGTGAAAAAACGCATTGAAGTTGACGGTGGGAAATCCGAATGTTTATTGTGAACTGTACCAAAGCTGTAACGTTAGGTGTACGCTAACATTTAGAGGTGAATGTGTTAAAATACTCATTTTTAAGTTGTTGCATTGTGAACGCATGCAATGTTTAGTAAGTGTTCTACATGTGCACATATTTAAAACTGACACTGTATTGAATAACACAGAAAATAAATAACATTCATTAAATATTTTCTATCTCGAAAACTGTTCAGGATAGGGCATATGTCCAAAAAAAGTTATGCTTCATATGATTGTTCCTGCATATCGCAGATGTCGACCATTCTTCCTGGGACATCCTGTATAGAGCGAGCAAAATAAAACTCCCCAAGGGTACTTGGATGATATCGTCCAGGATACCGAGCAGCATACATAGCACACGCCCGTTGGGAATTTTGATCACAATAGCCATACAACACGATATCGACCTTTTCCGCAATTGGTAAACGGTCCATTTTAACACGGGTAATGTATCACGAAGCAAATACAGTCCGCACTGGCGGAATGTTACGTGATACCACGTACTTATACGTTTGTGACTATTACAGTGCCATCTATCACAAAGCGAATAAAGTGGTCCAACTAAAACATTAATATTTCTTTAGGCACTACACGAGTATGTAATAAAGAATGGGGGTTCCTATTTAAAAAATCGCAGTTGATATCCGTTTGACCTATGGCAGCGGCATCTAGCGGGCCAACCATAGCGCTATCTGGTTTCCCCCTTCAAGCTAGACAAGTTTCGTTCTTTGTAGTTTTTTCTTTTGACGCTTATTTCATGAGATATTTGGCCCGGTCACGATCAATGGAACGCCCTATATAGAATAACAGCGGTCGTGACACACGTCCTGGGGTCTCCTGACGATACCCTTGTCTCTGAGGAACATTCGCCGGGGTAACATACTGGGTTCTGTTGATTAAGAAGTCTTCGAGCAACTCACATATCTGTGAATCTGTTCCATATGCTGGTACCTTCTTTAAAAGCCTGCAATAGGGCACCGTGTAATCGTTTCCCGGGAATCTAGAAATATGAAATCTACCTGTTGCTCTTCATGCATAGTTCGCAGTATATCTTGCGAGGAAAGGTCAAACTGAATTTCGCACGAGCAGTGCTTTCTAAAGCCGTGCTGATTCATCGGCATTATTTTCTCGATTTCAAGAAAATTTATTAGTTTCGAACTGAGAATACTTTTGTGACGGCCTTCGTAGCGACAACACTTCGCTGTAGAAACGGCCTACGAAGTCACCGCCACACTTTTAATAGCGGGCCGACCGGTCTGCTGGAACAGTGAACAGAAAGATGAAAACCCAAACACTCGGATTAAATGAAAGTCGGTACTTATCTTTATTAACGACGATACAGAACACAGTGGTGAACATGGTCTACAGAAATCTGTCTAGTTCGAGTCGGAGCGGCTAGGTCAGCGTCGGCTGACGACAAACAACAACTCTGCTGCGATGAACACACAACTGACTAGCAGGTACACAATTCGGTGGCGAGTATACAACTGAGCGGCGAATCCAGAACTGTCCTAGCGCTCGCGACTCCAGCGCTTAAGAAGCCAGAAGCCAGCGGTGGCGCGCGCAGACTTGCGGCGATTTCCTGTATCGCTGGCGCTGCTTATGCGGACGGCGTCCGGACTTTGATGCTGCCAACCTTTTTGGCAGCGGGCTCGGTTGGCATTACTGGCTAGGATATAACAAATACGTTCAAAGATTCTGCAGCAAACTGATGTAAAGTACATTAGTCTGTAACTTTGGGATCCATTCTTTTGCCCTTCTGATACACAGGAATCACCTACGCTTTTTTCTAGTCGCAGACTTGCGGCGATTTCCTGTATCGCTGGCGCTGCTTATGCGGACGGCGTCCGGACTTTGATGCTGCCAACCTTTTTGGCAGCGGGCTCGGTTGGCATTACTGGCTAGGATATAACAAATACGTTCAAAGATTCTGCAGTAAACTGATGTAAAGGACATTAGTCTGTAACTTTGGGATCCATTCTTTTGCCCTTCTGATACACAGGAATCACCTACGCTTTTTTCTAGTCGCTAGGCGAGTGATTCGCGTTAAATGAAAGCTAAGTAAGGGGTCAGTGCCATAGAGTACTCCTTGAAAAAGCGAATTGGGATTCCATCCGAACCTGCTGACATACTTGTTTACAACTCCTTCAGTTGTTTCTCTTATTAGTATGTCGTCCATACGCGGATCAAACAACCGCATGTTTGTACTATTCTCCTGTGTGAATGATTTCTTGAATGTGAAATTTAAAACCTTGGCTTTCGTTTTGCTATCTTCAACTGTCACACGAGACTGGTCAGGAAGTGACTGGATGGCAGCCGTAGACCCACTTAGCAATTTTACATAGAACCAGAATTTTCTCGGTTTCTGTGCCAAATCTTTTGCTGAGATATGACGGCGGTGGTAGTTGTACGCGTCGTGCATAGATCTCTCCACAGACGCACGAATCTCTACAAACCTTTGCTTGGCGTCATTTGCTCGTTCACTTTTGAACCGAGAGTGCAACAGCCTCTGCTTCCCCAGCAGCTTCCGAATCTCGTTATTGAACCAAGGTGGATCTTTTCCTTCCCTAGTACACTTCGGCACATAATTCTCTAGATCACGATTTACTATCTCCTTAAGCTTATCCCATTATTTCTCTACGTCCATCTTACTGGAACTAAGTGATGTCAGTTCACTGTCTAAATGAGACGCTAACAACTGCTCATATGCTGTTTTTAGCAGAAATGCTCTCCTAGCATTCTTGGCTGATTTGTTAAATTTCGTAACCATAGTTACTATAATGACATCATATGATTAATCATCGTTTCTTTACTGACATTGTCGATAAGGTCCGGCCTATTTGCAGCTACAAGGTCTGAGATATTTCCATCTTCACCTACATCATCTTCTCTTCCTATAATATTGTCCTCAAGGTTGAAAGGTCTCTGTTGGATTCCTTTCATGTTTGATTTCTTAAATCTGTTGTCATTTATGGAATAAATTCCTCTTCTAAATTTACTGTGGCGTTTCTGACTATCTGGGAGGAGACTGAGTAGTGGAACGTGTTACTTTTACACGTAAACAAGAACGATCTGTCACACTACTACACTTTAAAACACAGTTTATATGTAATTCATGTCACACAGTCTCATACGGAACCTACATCCGCTTTCTTTTATATACTGTATATGATAAGATACTGTCATCCCCCTTCCCTTCTGTGTGAGAGGATGAATGATCAAATGTGTTTGTAGTTGCATGCTTGAGGGTAGCAGACAAGGCTGTCTGCTAGAGAACAGTAGGACCAACGTCGGAACAGGTAGCTACGCTTTCTTAAAGCAAAGAGGTTTCTATTCTTAGTATGGTCCTGGCCGTCCGTTGTCATGTTGGTGTAGGAAGCTGCCCCTCTGGCCCCTTCCGTTTGTCTTTGTGAGCCACCCCTCAGGAAGCACGCTCGGTAGTAGGCAGTTGGCAGTCTGGCGGTGGCGAGCGTCTGAAATGGTAAGATCTCCGGCTAAGCGCGTGTCTGCTAAGTCCATAGGACAATGGATTTGTTAAGTTCAGCCTGAGAATTTAATCATCTTTATTTCGGGTTAGCTAAGGTTATCTTAAATTGCAGCGTAGTGTAATTCTCGTGTGAAGTCCATATTATTTTCCGGTAGTTGCTTTGTTACTACTTTATGAGTAAAGTGGAACCACGTGTTGATCAGTAACTCTAACTAAGATCAATCTTTAATGCAAATGCTTGTGTGATTATAACGCCTCGTCTTGACAATATTTTGCAATATAGCAACTTTTCTTTATGTCCAACACACGTGGCGTGTACTTTGCGAGACCAGTACCACGTGCTTATATAACTGTTTGACCCGTCAGGTTAACAGTAAGACGTTAACAACCAGTTCGAGGTTTTTCTTTTGTAATTTGCTTTTCGATCTAATTTATTTTAATTATCAGAATTATTGTGGAGTTATACGCTTTGTGTAAACCAAGTTGACCACGTGAAGCATGTGGTGTAATCATCAAAGTAGCCCTAAGCTATTCTTTTCGCGAAGATTTCACAAAGAGTTAATATGAAGTTAGTATACCAGTGTGTGG
This sequence comes from Schistocerca nitens, assembly GCF_023898315.1. Taxonomy (NCBI): domain Eukaryota; kingdom Metazoa; phylum Arthropoda; class Insecta; order Orthoptera; family Acrididae; genus Schistocerca; species Schistocerca nitens. The sequence continues at coordinate 72,468,068 of NC_064617.1, forward strand.
TAATTACATGACGGACAGGATTGTGCTTCGAACGTAATTTCTTTGGGTAAAAATTTGAATGTGTTTGTAGTGGTTAACTTTCTCTTGCATGCGTTTCAACGTTCTTTGTGTGGTGTTTTATGAATGCAGTGTTGTATGCAGACTCCCAATCTTGGCTCTATATTTGATGTGTTCCGTAAGATTTTCACAATCCTAAATAAGGCACCAGCTTGTTACGAATAGAATTTAATATGCTGAAATTTCATGATCAATCTTAAAATAAATTTCTAAATATGAACTGAATTCTTTCTTTTTATTTAAATTCTCCTTTATATATATATATATATATATATATATATATATATATATATATATATATATATATTACCAGTTGTTGTATGACTATTAAAAGATTATCATTAATGTTAGTCTGTTTGGGAATTTAGTAAACCTAGAGTAGATACCTGATGAAACAGTTGCTTAGTAATGCAAGATTAACTTCCCCAGACAGCTCACAGCTTGCAACCCGCTTTCATTGGCTATTAGCACCGATTTCATCATACCAAATTAAAATTACAACGTTACAAGGTTAACGCAATTTTAGAAAGTTAGTGATGCACTTCCGAAGTGTGCCATTCAGTGGCTTGTTTGAGACCCCTGACCACAGGTCGCTTGAGCGTTCGCCCCGCTGCTTGTCACCTGGGAGCTCAGAGGCACGGCAGCACGAGCGCGTGGGAGAGGTAGGGCGCCATTCTCACGGCAGGAGCGCTGGGACCGCGCCGGCCGCTGACTCACGGCGTATCGCGTCGCTCGGCTAATTACCGCCCACACGCGAACCCGGGGCCCGCCGCCTCCGTCCCGTGGGACGTAACACGACAGCGGCCTCTGGCGTCTGGCACCTGCCAGGGCAAGGGAGCAGAGCAAGTGGGCGGGCGGGGTGCGACCCAACATCTGTGGGGTTCAAACGGGCTGACCACACATCTGTCATTTGTAAGAAAGCATCGTCATCTCCCCACGCTCTACACGAGTGTTGCTGGGGATGGGTCGACAGGGTTTGGGAAGAAAGGAAATAGTCGGATGGTCTAAGTGAGACGGGGTCTTGACTCGAATATTTGTTAAGATACCCTTATTTCAGAAGGTAAGGTTTGGAAAGAGCACTGAAATGACAAATGCCGTGAATGTTTCACAACTTTTTACTCCGTATGGAATAAAAGTACCACCTCCCGATATTCTTGCCCTAAAGGGACTGTAACCATGAAGAGACTTAATCTTTACACAGAGACGGTGACTAACTAGCACATTTTGTCTACTTAAAATGAAACTGTCAATACTGAGTCTGCACTCAGGGAGTGCAGGGAGTGGCAACTGACCCTTAACATCGACAATTGTAATGTATTCCGAATACATAGAAAGAAGGATCCTTTATTGTATGATTATATGACAGCGGAACAAACACTGGTAGCAGTTACTTCTGTAAAATATCTGAGAGTATGCGTACGGAACGATTTGAAGTGGAATGATTAATTGTTGGTAAGGTGGGTGCCAGGTTGAGATTCACTGGGAGAGTCCTTAGAAAACGTAGTCGATCAACAAAGGAGGTGGCTTATAAAACACTCATTCGACCTATACTTGAGTATTGCTCATCAGTGTGGGATCTGTACCAGGTCGGGTTGACAGAGGAGATAGAGAAGATCCAAAGAAGAGAGGCGCGTTTCGTCACAGGGTTATTTGGTAAGCGTGATAGCGTTACAGAGATGTTTAGCAAACTCAAGTGGCAGACTCTGCAAGAGAGGCGCTCTGCATCGCGGTGTAGCTTGCTGTCCAGGTTTCGAGAGGGTGCGTTTCTGGATGAGGTATCGAATATATTGCTCCCCCCTACTTATACCTCTCGAGGAGATCACGAATGTAAAATTAGAGAGGTTCGAGCGCGCACGGATGCTTCCCGGCAGTCGTTCTTCCCGCGAACCATACGCGACTGGAACAGGAAAGGGAGGTAACGACAGTGGCAAGTAAAGTGCCCTCCGCCAAACACCGTTGAGTGGCTTGCGGAGTATAAATGTAGATTTAGATGTAGACACAACACACAGTAGTCCCTAGCTAAACGACTTGGATTCTTTCAGCTGCCCTGTAACTTCTGCAGATTACTTAGCTCTGCCTGTCTATCCTCTTCAGCTGCCTCTGCTGAAACAACTACCAACTTCCTAATCCGACTGCAACAGACCTCTGGGAGTGTCGTCTTCCGAGTTTTATTCAGTTTTCCCCTTCATCCTCACCAGTTTATGACAAGGCATGTTGTCGAAGGGCCGTCAACATCCCAGTGGATCTAACTGTGCATTCTTATTCGGAGGCCGAGTAGAGGTAGGGAGAAACCTGTCGTTAAATCATGCCTTAGGCTTACGATATGCTCTTCATGACGTGCAGGTGCCCCTCTCAAAGATTCTCCCCGTTTATCCCTTTCTTACTCTCGCTCCTCCTCTAAAATTATACCTCTCTTGTTATTACAGCTGACAGTGTTATTGCTGTGCGCGACCATCGCTATCCTTTACGTCTCTCGTCAGTATTTTTCCCCAATGCGTTTACGAGCCTGTGACATTTTATGTAACCGCTCTCCAAGGTTCAGCTGTTGTCGCGCACAAGCGACCATTATCTCTTGTAATTTTTTCCTGTGTTATACTTCAAACTAACAAGACGCGGCCGTTTCCTGTGCGTTCTGCACTTAAAAAAAAAAAAGAAAAGAAAAAAAGGTAAGTCGTTGAAACGCTTGCATTATTTGTCACAGCGATGACCGCAAGCAAGGCCTTTGTCAGCAAACCTGTTGGCGACTGGATCTCGTGATGAAGGCTTGCGCAACGTGTTCTTGATAAGACTTACTTTTTGATGACATTTCATCATCTTGGCATAGCTATCCTGACTACACGAACACAGATACAGAAATTAGCTGACGCGCCGACACGTCTGCTGCTTTATAACGTATGAATGCGGGCTGGTGGGGTATGAAGGTATGCAGAGCGTTTCCGTAAGAGAGAGCAAAAATGTAACAGGACATAGAGAATGCTCCACTGAGAAATTTGAGGTAAGGAACCTGGGGTCGGATGACGATGATGTTTGGTTCGTGTGGCGCTAAACTGCGCGGTCATCTGCGCCCGTATATGTGGTGTCACAGCCAGACACCACACGTGCTAGGTGGTAGCTTAAATCGGCCGCGGTCCTGTAGTACATGTCGGACCCGCGTGTCGCCACTGTGTGATCGCAAACCTAGCGCCACCACAAGGCAGGTCTCGAGAGACTGACTCGAACTCACCCCAGTTGTACGGACGACAGAGCTAGCGACTAGACGTACGAAGCCTTTCTCTCTCATAAGCCGAGAGACAGAATAGCCTTCAGCTAAGTTAATGGCTACGAACTAGCAAGGCGCCATTAGCCTTACAGTGATTGTAATTAGAGTCTCACTTGTGTTCACCATAGAGATGTACAAGAAGACATTAAAGATAAGTATATGAGAAGCTCCGTTCTTTTCTTCATAGCATTAATTACGTATCCTGTTCCAGTACTTCACGCCCGTCTGCGTTAGTCTCGCGTGCTTTTTAAGCCACCTCTATTTACAAGGTGTTGGCCCAGCTGCCGACACATCAGTATAAATTCCCAGTTTTTACACAGTCCAATTGTTTACGCAATCCGATCGCGCCCCTGTCGCGAATGATGATGATGAAGATGAAATGACGAGTACAACACTGAAATCCAGACCCTGGCAGATAAAATCCCTAACCCATCTGGGAATCGAACTCAGTATACCACCATCCAGAGGCACCAGCGTTAGCCAGTAGACCAGCAGCTGCGGACCCTGGGTTTGGAGAAACCAGCTTAATGAGATGTGGAAGTAAACTTGTCTACCGCTTCGTCTAGCGTTACTGTTTTCCAGCTTGTTTACAACTAACATGCGTACGAGTTTAAAGACGCTGTGGTATTTATTTACCTGTACATTCTTTATTTCCTGCAAGGAAACAAGGAGGACAGGCCTAATCACTAGGAAGTCATGATGCAGGTTTTGTTTACGTTACTTGTTCATAAGGTGGTTCTGTTATGTCGTATTTACGCTATCCCATGACAGAACGTGCTACGAATCAACGACAGACCCATTCATTACTCAGTGTATTCAGAGACGTACAGTACAGTACAGTACGATGGAGTAGTACCGGTACAGTATTTCGTGGTCGCTGGATTGGAAGGGGAGGTTCTATTCCATGGCCTGCGATGTCAACTGACCTGAATCCCCTCGATTATTTCCTATGGGGATAAGTGGTTAGCACACTGGACTCGCATTCGGGAGGACGACGGTTCAATCCCGCGTCCGGCCATCCTGATTTAGGTTTTCCGTGATTTCCCTAGGTCAGGCAAATGCCGGGATGGTTCCTTGGCACGGTCGATTTCCTTCCCCATCCTTCCCTAATCCGAGATTGTGCTCCGTCTCCAATGACCTCGTTGTCGACGGGACGTTAAACACTAATCTCCTCCTCCTCCTATGGGGATATCTGAAGCCGTTTTTGTATGAGACCCCAGTGGATACGGAGATGGAACTGTAGCTTCATGTGATGTGATTCGAAACACACCACAGATATTTGTCAGTAATTTACAACTGAAGCGGTATTTACCACCTCTGCGATATTTGTCAGGGTAGATCAGAATTTTGTTGACCAATGTCATGTTTGCATTGAGGGTGATGGTCAGTTTCAGTACTTTATGTAAGTTGCAGTACGAATGGTGAGTTCATTGTGTCAATGATGGTATTAATTGTATCTAATGTAAATAAAAACGTACACAGAAATGTGATTTTATTCCTGTTATCTCCTTAAGCTCCGACCCCAGGTTCCCACCTCAAATTGTTCAGTGGAGCATCATCTAAGTCCTGTTAAACTTTTGCACGCTCTTACAGAAATATCATGTATAGACGTACCCGAGAAGAATAGGGTACTGTTCTATCGACGATGCAGGTGGCACAAGTAGAAAACCACTGGCGTAAGCGGCTTTCAGAAACGGCAATGTGTTATGGACTGGCACCTGGGAGCGCGCATCTCAATCTCACCGAAGCTGGTTGGCTTCTCACGTGCTCCTTTTTTTTTTCTTTATTGATTTTCAATTTCCCCCCCCCCCCCCCCGAAGGGGGCGGGCTGGCAGTAGCTTAGTACGCTGCTCTACAGCCTACAGACTTTTTTGTAGAAACGGAAGAAGAAAAGAATCAAGAAAAACAGGCGATAAAACGGTGACTTAAAGTGTAAAATGGCGGAAAGTTAAAACAGAAAGCAAAAGGAGTTGGCAATGTTAATAAAAGACACAGGAATCAGACAAGTAACATAGTACACACACAATTAAAAACATGGCGACAGTCTGGTTTCTGTTCGCAAGAGATAAAAAGCACACCCAGCGACAGTATGATGGCCGTTCGCAACACTTCCCAAAACACACACCACGGAACACCCACTGTAAAACACTCGCTGTAAAACCCTGCACGAAAATGGCGGCACAAAGATTACACTCCCGAGCCAAAGGCAGATGGGGGGGGGGGCCTGGAGGAGGGGGAAGAACAAGTAGGGAGGAAGGAAAAAACGAAAAGGGGGAGGGGGGATCTCACGTGCCGCTGTCGTAAGCATATGTGGAAAGTGGTAGAAGGACGCTGAAGACACGAGTAGGCGACAAGGCGTTGCACGGCGACGCCTTATAACACGACAACCTGTTGTAAAGGGAAGAGACACTGTATTCAGTTATAAACACGCGACCGCAGACGCACTGGGGGCGGCTAAGATCGGGACTTACTCGTGTTGGCAGCGGAAATCGGATTGACAGGAGCACGTGGAGGGCCACTTTCACACTATGCTCCACAGATGGGGTTGTCTCTGAACTTCCGCCGGCCGCTAAGGTGACCGCGAGACCGGAAAAACCCGCTGGTTGGGCAGTACAATGGTTGCTCGTTCCTCATGGCCGCTTTTCGCGTGCAAAATTAAAGCTTGGCCCAAAATTAATAAATATTGAACCGTATGTGTCACTGAAGAGCCAGTCGGCTCGTTTGAATACGAAACGAGGGACGATTACGCGTGTGAAGACGCGCCTTCGATATCCGCATTAGCTTGTAGGTTATAAGTAATTCCTGAACTGCGGAAGTAGACATCTAGGCAACGCACCATGCGATTGAAACAAACGAGGTTATGGGATTGTGATAGTATATTTACAGTAATTTTTCACGTATCTATATGAGAGGCCGAGAAACAGATTTTGGGCAGCTAAAAACAGATTTTGTTACTAAATATGAAGATAAACATTAAAAGTAGCGGCAGTACTGTAAACTTTAGGTATATAGGAAATCATTTAATGTACAATTTAAATTGTTTGTTTATATTTATACTTGTAAGACCGAAAACGGAGAAAAACCATAGAAATTATTGTTTGTAAATAAACTATGGAAGATAAAAGAAAACACATAACAACGTAATATTTCTCGGAAAATTTCCGTGTAATTGGATGTATCTTACGTGTGTAAAAGGTTAAAACTAAGAATTTCAGCAGTTTTCATGTTCAGCTTGTTCCGAGGTTTCCTGGATGAATAGCGGCACTTTGGAAAGGGTCTATGTTCGGACGACGTTGGAGGCTCTCAAGCTATGTTAGTCCGTGTTTCGAGAAAGTTTTATGTGATAAGCGGTGAGATAGCCGCTATTGCATGTGTGCGAGTTATTCAGAGTTCCTATTCTCGGACACAGAAACTTTTCGGCATCAGATGGACTTGTTATTTTTCGGGTTGAGTGTGATACAAGCCGCATTTAGAAGGTCTCTGTGTGTAGCCACCGTGGATTTTATAGCCTGTGATGCTGTGGGACAGTTTTCTAAAGGTATCTCACGCAATTAATTGTCGTTTATTCAGCCGCCTTCAAGATCTTAGGAAACTCGGTCAGGCTGTCAAATAACTTCCGATTTTTCTAATTTCTTGTTGGAAATAAAGTAAAATTTGTGAAACATTGGGTTCATTGCGACGAATGTGAGTCGGCGCCACATAAACGAAAAGTAGCCGAACTTGCAAGTACAACCACAATTACAGGGTAAAATTGGAAACTTGTGGTAAGGTCTCATGGGACCAAACTGCTGAGGTCATCGGTCCCTAAGCTACACAATACTTAATCTAACTTAAACTAACTTACGCTACGGACAACACAAACACCCCTGGCCGAGGGAGGACTCGAGCCTCCGACGTGGGTAGCCGCACGAACTGTGACAAGAAGCCCTTTACCGCGCGGTTACCCCGCGCGGCCATTTACGGGGCCTATTGAAGTGTTTGTGCTGCGTTATGTGTGGGTAAATCTTTTCGTGCAGTAGCACGTGTGGGCTCCGAGCTGACACAGCTAAGAACTCTGATCTTCGGCGAGTTGATGCGAGAGATTGTATTTTATTTCGTCATCCACACGACATGCACATTCCCACACAACCCGTATGGTTGCAACCTCATCACGGAGCGAGCAGGTCGGAGGTTTGCCCTCTCTGTAAAGCATGTAGGCGGTGATCTGTGTAAGTGCTGGTGCTGGCCGAAGTGTTTAGAAGCAAACCATTCAGCTCACAGTGTTATACATCCGTCTCCGCAGCTAACGACCTATACGCTTTCCTGATGGCGATGACATCTTCAGACTGCACAACTGTGCCACAAGGCCAGAAGCGTCCTCAGCTATTTAAGAAACGTGACAGTGAAATCGAGTTGATGTGTTATGCGCTGGATTCGCCTGATGGAAGACATTCTGGACGATGTACGTCGCCAGTTCTGCAAGCACAAAATTACCGGCCAGCAATTTACTGGAACTTCGTGACCTGTGCTAGACATCCGAAGCCGCGTACCTCCGGAAACCTGCCAACGACTTGTCGCCCCAACACGCTGCTCAGCAAGTCATAGTGTTTCGCCTCATCAGTGTATCTTTACGCGGCAATAACGCTCTTCTCTGAACAACACAGCAGAAATTCTCGTTCCCACCAGAACAAAGTTGTTTCTGTGCCACTCGTAATCACTCAGACACTTACTCTAAGCTGCTTTTCAGTAGCATTAACCTGACTCTGTTGTGATTTTCCTCACTTTATAAGATAACTCGATAACATCTCGTACTTCAAAAGTCAGCTAATGACATATCTAACAGAACAACAATAAGGTCCGCCGTTTTCTTACACGCACACACTACCCCACCTTTCCCGCAAGACTTTCCTCATTTCCTAAAGCCACTACGTGTTGCATTTATCTGAATTTCTCTCCCTCATAATTTGCTATGTCATAAAATATCACTTCTGTACATTAATAAATACATTTTGTATCTTCCACTGCTGTTATTACTATTATTGTCATTATTAGCACTAATACTAATATCGGTAGTAGTGCTGATATAGTTTTCGAGAGCACTGTGATTCCAACCGCCATTACATACAAATTCAGTTCCTGTCTCGAATCATCTTCAACTCTATCATTTTATTTCTCATATTGAAGTTATTATCCTAGTTTATGTAACTGGGATGTAGAAAATACGTTGTCTGTAAAATCCCGATTCCATGGAAGAGGTCAGTTTAAATAAATTAAGATTTCGTAATAGCGTAGCCTATGATAAGATGGTATTCTCGACATGGTTAGGCACGGGACTCGCATTTGGTACGATGTTCACATCCCCGTCCGGCCACCCATATTTACGTTTTCCATTGTTCCTCTAAATCGCTCAAGGAAAATGTTGCAGTGCTTCCTTGGAAAAGGACACCTCACGCGCCATTCTTCCCCAAGACGAACTTGTTCTCGGCCGCTAATTCGCTCGTAAACGACGGGGCGTTAGATGGTATTATAACTTTCTTCCTTGGTCGATAGTTCTCTGATAGACCTTTAGAGTAGGCGTGGATGCGACATAAAAGTCAAGCTACGCTCCGTGAAGTTGTGTTTAGAGCTCATACAAAACAACTGATTGCCGACATTAACAGTGTAGACCTATTACGGCTTCGAATGTCTTTCTGTAAACGTGGAGTTTGCCCTTGGTAAGTAGTTTTATGCCCTCTTTAAACAGCTGCAATGCGTTCTGTTATTTTACACCCCGGCTCGTGCTTTTGTGAAGCTAGTTTCTACAGACTGTCATGAAGCCGAAATTCAGCCCCATCTATGCACCTCTACACACGTGAGGCTGAGCTCCAAACAGTAGCGTACGCGTAGTTTTAGGACTTCGTAATCAGACGTCGTGTCTATTAACGGCTATACTGTGCGTAACTGTGTGTGGCACGTGATTACGTTTTATCTGCTTGTAAGGATAATGATAGAAGAAGAAACAAGAGTCGATTTAGAAGAGACAGGGGATCCAGAATTAGAATCGGAATTTAAAAGAGCTTTGGAGGACTTACGGTCAAATAAGGCAGAAGGGATAGGTAACATTCCATCAGAATTTCTAAAATCATTGGGGGAAGTGGCAACAAAACGACTATTCACGTTGGTGTGTAGAATATATCTGGCGACATACCATCTGACTTTCGGAAAAGCATCATCCACACAATTCCGAGGACGGCAAGAGCTGACAAGTGTGAGAATCATCGCACAATCAGCTTAACAGCTCATGCATCGAAGCTGCTTACAAGAATAATATACAGAAGAATGGAAAAGAAAATTGAGAATGCGCTAGGTGGCGATCAGTTTGGCTTTAGGAAAAGTAAAGGGACGAGAGAGGCAATTCTGACGTTACGGCTAATAATGGAAGCAAGGCTAAAGAAAAATCAGGACACTTTCATAGGATTTGTCGACCTGGAAAAAGCGTTCGAAAATATAAAATGGTGCAAGCTGTTCGAGATTCTGAAAAAAGTAGGGGTAAGCTATAGGGAGAGACGGGTCATATACAATATGTACAACACCCAAGAGGGAATAATAAGAGTGGACGATCAAGAACGAAGTGCTCGTATTAAGAAGGGTGTAAGACAAGGCTGTAGCCTTTCGCCCCTACTCTTCAATCTGTACATCGAGGAAGCAATGATGGAAATAAAAGAAAGGTTCAGGAGTGGAATTAAAATACAAGGTGAAAGGATATCAATGATGCGATTCGCTGATGACATTGCTATCCTGAGTGAAAGTGAAGAAGAATTAAATGATCTGCTGAACGGACTGAACAATCTAATGAGTACACAGTATGGTTTGAGAGTAAATCGGAGAAAGACGAAGGTAATGAGAAGTAGTAGAAATGAGAACAGCGAGAAACTTAACATCAGGATTGATGGTCACGAAGTCAATGAAGTTAAGGAATTCTGCTACCTAGGCAGTAAAATAACCAATGACGGACGGAGCAAGGAGGACATCAAAAACAGACTCGCTATGGCAAAAAAGGCATTTCTGGCCAAGAGAAGTCTACTAATATCAAAAAATGGTTCAAATGGCTCTGAGCACTATGGGACTCAACTGCTGTGGTCATCAGTCCCCTAGAACTTAGAACTACTTAAACCTAACTAACCTAAGGACATCACACACATCCATGCCCGAGGCAGGATTCGAACCTGCGACCGTAGCAGTCGCACGGTTCCGGACTGCGCGCCTAGAACCGGGAGACCACCGCGGCCGGCTACTAATATCAAATACCGGCCTTAATTTGAGGATGAAATTTCTGAGGATGTACGTCTGGAGTACAGCATTGTATGGTAGTGAAACATGGACTGTGGGAAAACCGGAACTGAAGAAAATCGAAGCATTTGAGATGTGGTGCTATAGACGAATGTTGAAAATTAGGTGGACTGGTAAGGTAAGGAATGAGGAGGTTCTACGCAGAATCGGAGAGGAAAAGAATATGTGGAAAACACTGATAAGGAGAAGGGACACGATGATAGGACATCTGGTAAGACATGAGGGAATGACTTCCATGGTACTAGAGGGAGCTGTAGAGGGCAAAAACTGTAGAGGAAGACAGAGATTGGAATACCTAAAGCAAATAATTGAGGACGTAGGTTGCAAGTGCTACTCTGAGATGAAGAGGTCAGCCCGGAAAGGAATTCGTGGCGGGCCGCATCAAACCAGTCAGTAGACTGATGACCAAAAAAAAAAAAAGGATAATGCATCCAAATCCATTACGCACTCGTGAATGAGCACTGTGGGGTTGCTTCTTCAACCGGCAATGCAAATTTCCGTTTGTTTGAAGGTTCAGTTTTCTACAGTCTACGATTCTATGAGACGTGTTCAATCAGTAACTCAACACATTTATTTTCTGAAAGCAGGCTGGTTTTCTTCAGCATTCCTGTACACCATATTAGCCCCCACTCTTTTGGCTACAACAACCAATTTTTTTGACATAATCTTCGTTCAGTGCGACGACCTTGCGTCTCCTTACTGGGAGGGCTTGTATGTCCAGTAGATACCACTTTACTGCTCTACGTCGAAGCCAACGTCTTGGTGCATCAATAACCTCCCCATCATCCCCATACTGCTTCCTGTGGAATACACCTTGTAAGGTGGCTATAATTTCACACCTTACAAGCACTCATCCACATACTTCGCCGTGAACTACAACCGCAATTAGGTATCATTTGATAGGTTGTACATCGTATATATGAATATTTAAAGGAGACTGACATTGGCACATATGCCTTGTAAATAAAGGTTAACGCTTATTGCATGAAAGATGAAGGATTGTCTTTATTATCAGAACGGCGCAATGAATTATTGCCTATACTAGTAGAGGTTGGAACGCCAGTGGAGATGAAACGGCAGGCAGAACTCCAGCTCGGGTGGAAGGCCCGCACAGGTGTTGCTCCTGCTTAGAAACAGGAAGTCGCCAGACGGACGTCGTGGCACCTGAGCTCTGGAGCACAATAGGGTGACGGCCGGCCGCTATTGTAGCAGGACCGGAGGGATAACCGGGAACTCTGCAAATCTTGGACGTAGGTGAGAGGAATAAAGAAGCGGAACCTCAGAAACCATGGGGGCTGGGTTATTTCCAAGGATTTTTACTCAGAAGTGTACCTTTGTAGAAACATAGGGTTTTTCCCCGCAACCTTTTCGATATTTCATTGGGCCAAACTGAAGTAGGAAGGTACGTGATCTGGGGTCTAGGGTGGATGAGGAAAAACAGTCCAAAGAAGTTTTGTGACCTCGTCTCGGATGCGCAGACTTATGCGAGTCTTGCGTTGTCACGGAGAAGGAGATGACCTCAGTCGAGTCATAGCTGTGTGCGGCCGGCCTGGCAACTCAAGGTAGGACATGTTTGCGCGGCCTTGTTGCGATGATAACAGACGCCTCGCTCCACGACTCAACTTGCTTTTGTTCCCTCCCAGGGCTCCGTAGGTATTCTGCAAACGCCTGTGAATATTAGTGATAGTCTGGTTTTCGGCCAAAAAAAAACTCAATAACAGCTCTCTGCTTGAAACGCACCTACCTTAGAGACGCCATTTTGAAGGCTACTTTTGTCGTCGACACCTATTGGAACCTCATGACACTATAGCGGCTGGAGCATAAATCCTGGACGGCTGATCAGTGGAAATACGCCATATTGTCTGACGAGTCAACGTTTTCGTTATTTCCAACATCGGGCCGGGTTTACGTCTGTAGAACGCCAAAAGAAGCCTACAATCCTGATTGCTTGATTCCAAACGTGAAGCGTGTCCCTCAAAAAATTTCGCAGTTTTTAAATCGAAATTGGCCGAGATAAGAATCTGTTGCACTATTTGCCGGCCGAAGTGGCCGTGCGGTTAAAGGCGCTGCAGTCTGGAACCGCAGGACCGCTACGGTCGCAGGTTCGAATCCTGCCTCGGGCATGGATGTTTGTGATGTCCTTAGGTTAGTTAGGTTTAACTAGTTCTAAGTTCTAGGGGACTAATGACCTCAGCAGTTGAGTCCCATAGTGCTCAGAGCCATTTGAACCATTTTTGTTGCACTATTTATTGAACGCCCCTTGTTCCTGAGCAACGACCTTGCCGCAGTGGATACACCGGTTCCCGTCAGATAACCGAAGTTAAGCGCTGTCGGGCGTGGCAGGCTCTTGGATGGGAGACCATCCGGTCCGCCATGCGCTGTTGCCATTTTTCAGGGTGCACTCAGTCTCGTGATGCCAATTGAGGAGCTACTCGACCGAATAGTAGTGGCTCCGGTCAAAGAAAACAATCATAACGACCGGGAGAACAGTGTGCTGACCACACACCCCTCATATCCATGTCCTGATCTGAGGATGACACGGCGGTCGGTTGATCCCGAGGAGCCACTTGTGGCCTGACGACGGAGTGCTTGAGTGCCTTGTACCTGTCGTCTGCGGCATTCATTAAATATCTGCTGAGTGGCATCGAGCTTCCATATATGATTCACAAACTATTAATTAAATTCTTCTCTCACGTAAAATATACTAAAACTGTTCCTAAAATACAAGCTTTTTGTTTAAAATTGTTATGTAATGATGTTCCTTGACTTTGTAGCTCGTAAAGGAAAATGTATCACTCAGTGAAAATAAACTTCCTTAGCTCATTAAATCAGTACATAAAGTTTCATTAACATGTAAATCGATACAGATAATCATTACAAAATCTAGCAATACTTAAACTTTTATTCTCTTCGAAGTTAAGCTGACGAACTTTCAACATCACATTAATAAGTGAATTCAATTCCGTTAACATAAAATTACTAGTTACGATAAAAGTCTCACGGAAAAAAGAGGAAAAATACATGGCCGTTGCTCTGAAGGACGATGACCTTCGCAATATTACGACATGGCTGGATATTCGGGAGCGAGGCTCATCTTCAGAGGCGTCACACATTCTCACCGTGTCCAGGCGTTATATTAAGAAATGAAAATACAATTTCTGTAATCACATAAAATAAATACTTGAATTAAATTTGTCGAACAAATGAAAACTGAGTACTCGTCATAACGTGAGCATGGAGTGGTTCCATTCAAAATAAGTCACCATTCGCGTTAAGGCATTTATTCCACTGGGATGCGAAGCGATCAATTCCTGTTTGGTAGACTGTGGTCGGCCGCTGACTGATCTTCAACAGCACCCTCGCCGGCCGCTGTGGCCGAGCGGTTCTAAGTGCTTCAGTCCGGAACCGCGCTGCTGCTACGGTTGGCCGGCCGCGGTGGCCGGGCGGTTCTAGGCGCTTCAGTCCGGAACCACGCGGATGCTACGGTCGCAGGTTCGAATCCTGCCTCGGGCATGGATGTGTGTGATGTCCTTAGGTTTAAGTAGTTCTAAGTCTAGGGGACTGATGACCTCCGATGTTAAGTCCCATAGTGCCTAGAGCCATTTGAACCATTTGCTACAGTTGCAGGTTCAAATCCTGCCTCAGACATGGATGTGTGTGGTGTCCTTAGGTTGGTTAGGTTTAAGTAGTTCTAAGTCTAGGGGACTGTTGACCTCAGATGTTAAGTCCCATAATGCTCAGAGCCATTTTTTTAGATCTTCATCCGCACCACATCTTGCACTTCTTCGTCCGACTGAAACCGACGTCCACGCATTTTTTTCCTCAGGTCGCTGACGATTTGAAAATCACGGGGAAAGATCCTGACTGTAGGGAGGATGATGATCCAGTGTTTCCCAACCAAAGTGCTGAAGCGCAGCCTTCGTCCGATTGGCGGTGTGGGGACGGGCGTTGTGGACCGGGATGACTCTGTCCGACAGCGTTACAGGATGTTTTGACATCAGGGCGCGCTGCAGTTTCTGCAAAGTGTCTACATAGCGCTCGAGGAACTCGACGAGCACAGATCTCATGCATTCGAAGAAGGAGGTCATCATGACCTTATCGGAACTTGAGTGGAAAGCTTTGGATTTCTTTGGCAGGTCGCATGTTTCCTTTGTCCGCTTTGCCACTTGCCCTTGGGCTATCGGAATGCTGTTGGGCGGAATCATTCTGTTACACGATAACGCCTGTACATATGCTGCCAATCGAACAAGGGCGATACACTTTAGTGATTTGGTTGGGAACCACAGCAGCTTCGTATGTAGAGCCCGGATCTTTCACCTTGTGATTTTCACATCTTCGGCGACCTGAACGAAGACAAGCGTGTACATCGGTTTCCGTCGGACGAGGAAGTGCAAGCTTTGATTGGCGGTTTTGTATCCGTCAGCGGCCGATCGCGTTCCACGAAACAGGAATTTACTGTCTCGTGTGGGATAAATGTGGTAACGAGTGTGCTGATTTTTTTTTTTTTTTGAATGGAACCTTTACATGGTCACGTTGTGGCGCATGTTCGGTATTCATTTCACTGCCTCTCATACATTACGTCGGCAATTGCTAAAAAACCAGCGCCACAAATAAATTTGTGACGCTATAGCACAAGCTGGAAAGTAGTTAGTAGGTCTGAATGTCATCGTACAGCTAGCAGCCTGGAGGTAACGATGCAATTCTTGAAAATGGAGTTACTGCTTTACGTTCTATTATTTTGGATTTTCGTTATACACTACTGGCCATTCAGATTGCTACACCAAGAAGATGACGTGCTACAGACGCGAAATTTAACCGACAGGAAGAAGATGCTGTGATATGCAACTGATTAGCATTCCAGACCATCCAAACAAGGTTGGCGCCGGTGGCGACACCTACAACGTGCTGACATGAGGAAAGTTTCCAACCGATTTCTCATACACAAACAGCAGTTGACCGGCGTTGCTTGGTGAAACGTTGTTGTGATGCCTCGTGTAAGGAGGAGAAATACGTACCATCACGTTTCCGACTTTGATAAAGGTCGGCTTGAAGCCTATGGTGATTGCGGTTTATCGTATCGCGACATTGCTGCTCGCGTTGGGCGAGATCCAATGACTGTTAGCAGAATATGGAATCGGTGGGTTCAGGAGGCTAATACGGAACGCCGTGCTGGATCCCAACGGCCCCGTATCACTAGCAGTCGAGATGACAGGAATCTTATCCGCATGGCTGTAACGGATCGTGCAGCCACGGCTCGATCCCTTAGTCAGCAGATGGGTACGTTTGCAAGACAACAACCATCTGCACGACCAGTTCGACGACGTTTGCAGCAGCATGGACTATCAGCTCGGAGACCATGGCTGCGGTTACCCTTGACGCTGCATCACAGACAGGAGCGCCTGCGATAGTGTACTCAACGACGAACCTGGGTACACGATTGGCAAAACGTCATTTTTTCGGATGAAGCCTGGTTCTGTTTACAGCATCATGATGGTCAGGCCGGGGTTGGCGACACCGCGGTGAACGCACATTGGAAGCGTGTATTCGTCATCGCCATACTGGCGTATCACCCAGCGTGATGGTATGGGGTGCCATAGGTTACACGTCTCGGTCACTTCTCGTTCGCATTGACGGCACTTTGAACAGTGGACGTTATATTTCAGATGTGTTACGACCCGTGGCTCTACCCTTCATACGATCCCTGCGAAACCCTACATTTCAGCAGGATAATGCACAACCGCATGTTGCAGGTCCTGTACGGGCCTTTCTGGATACAGAAAATGTTAGACTGCTACCCTGGCGAGCACATTCTCCAGATCTCTCACCAACTGAAAACGTCTGGTCAATGGTGGCCGAGCAACTGGCTCGTCACAATACGCCAGTCACTACTCTTGATGAACTGTGGTATCGTGTTGAAGCTGCATTGACCTGGTACCTGTATACGCCACCCAAGCTTTGTTTGACTCAATGCCCAGGCTTATCAACGCCATTATGACGGCCAGAGGTGGTTGTTCTGGGTACTGATTTCTGAGGATGTATGCACCCAAATTGCGTGAAAATGTAATCTCATGTCAGTTCTAGTATAATATATTTGTCCAATGCATACCCATTTATCATCTGCATTTCTTCTTGATATAGCAATTTTAATGGCCAGTAGTATAGACCGAGATTCAGACTAAGCAACTTATAGCGGTGTCTTATTGTCAATTCGATGTTACCACCTTTCACGATCCTGAAAGTGAGTCCTGAGTGTAGAAATCGATCGATTTTAAAAGGTGAGACCACACTACGGCAGCTCTGTCTAAAGCGTAAGATGACACATGAAGGAAATGGTACTCAAAAGGAAATAAAGACAGGGATCTGCTACATCGAGCAAAAGAACGAAACTTACCAGACCCTAACCAGTATTTATAATTATTCATAACTATGTTTATATTTAGTGTCAAAATTTTTTCATATACGGGACTTACACGTTAATTCTCCGACTCTCACTGAATGCCATTGAGTTAACCGGTAGATGAAAGGGAAAAAACGAGAAATAGTGATGAGCAACAGATTACGTGACTGTGTATTTTAAGCTCACTTGAAAGTAAATGTTTGTTTCTCCCAATAAGGCGGATATGAGTGCCCCAGATACCTCAGCCACGCTCAGAGTAATAGAGATGTAGATCTGTGTGAAGATTAAGTTGATCAATGCTGTCGCTCCGTTTGTAATCAGTACAGGCGTGGCGTCATGGAGCTCGTTAAACGTGAGATACAGTACGGCACACTTTCCTTTTTTTGCCACCTCCTCCGTCACTTGTTATCGGCTTCAGCTTTACTGCGTGCGATCAAGACGGTGTTTCCTCACGTACACTTCTTGTTTACAGTATATTACTATCTGACACCGTATTTCAACTTTCTCAATCTGTTGTTCTTTTTCGTAATTCACATCCGACTTCACCTTGCGAACGATACTCGCCACGCTGTTGGATTGCTTCTTCCACTTGAAAAATAATTGGTAGGGTCAGTTTCGCTACAACGTCATATTCTGGCAACAAATGTTAGTCAATATATACTTTCTGACGCGAACATCGTAAATGAAGAATTAGGTCATAGAGCAATAAATGGCGGAGGCCTATAACTGTTGAATTATACCAATATTTATTTCCATTCGTTTTCCTTGTGCTGTAACTCAGTATATTGACAGATATAAATAGAATTACTTCGAGTTATTAGCTTACTCAAGAAATCCAGATTGCTGTTTGTGCATCTGATGACCCCATTACTTCCTACGATGTACACACACTTTTTCCATTAATCCCATAAATTTCGTTCTATGTAACTATGATGATAAGTAACATATCACTTTAAAAGAATTCCATTTTCGGCTCCACCTCCATAGATGGATCTCGGAAAGAAAAGAAAATCCCATTAATTAAACCACCATTCTGAGAAAATTATCTGCATTATCATTAATAGTTTTAAGGTCGAATTCTTGGAATTGACAATTAACTACCAAACGAAAGAATTTAAAGAATTTACATCTCAGTGAATTTTGAGGACAACCGATTACTTGAAACTCAAAGCTAGCGTTAGAGAATAGACCATCCTGAGGAGTTTACAAATGACTATACGAATTTCTGAATTCTAAAGGAGATACGATGCTAAGTCAACAGTATACCTGCACTTTCCTTGTGAATTCCCAGACGTTGAGAGTGAGTGGTTTCGTCTTTCCTTTATGGAGAGGTCTATGTAGAGAGGTCAGGTCAGTGTCTCACGATTCTTTGCGGCTGTAGATATGTCGGAACTTTATGCGACCATAGCTGCCCAGACTTTGTGTAGGGATCGTCGTCTCAGTACTATACAGCGCATTTAAAATTTGTATTTTCGTCAGCGTACACCATTACATAATATTACTTCTGTGCCACTCTGTCATTTGAACCGTTAGTTTGACCTGAAACTGTCCTAAGAAAAATCAGAGCTTTAATGGTATGAAGAAGAGTAGTTGTAGAAAACAGTGGACGGTTTCATTTCCATATATATTTTCTGGCAAAAGACGCCATCATTAAAAGATTTTACCTGCTACGCATTAGTCTTTTGGCCGGCCTGTGTGGCCGTGCGGTTCTAGGCGCTTCAGTCTGGGACAACGTGACCGCTACGGTCGCAGGTTCGAATCCTGCCTCGGGCATGGATGTGTGTGATGTCCTTATGTTAGTTAGGTTTAAGTAGTTCTAAGTTCTAGGAGACTGATGACCACAGATGTTAAGTCCCATAGTGCTCAGAGCCATTTTGAACCATTAGTCTTTTTTTATCTGTTGCTTTGATAAAATTACCCTTGCTGAAGAAGCCCTTTGGGCTAGCTGCACGTTGGACTTCAATTTTACGGGTAATTCTTTTCTTCCTGTCAGTGATCACGTACAACACAAGAGTTAAGAAAGTTAGTGGGGCGAAAATGCTACACTTTGAGAAGTATTATGCACTGTTTGTTTCCTCTGTTAATATTAAAAGTGTGCATGTATATGAAATGTTATTATCTTGTTGGTACTGGGTGTATCGATGATGGTGTTCATTTTAACGTGGCACAGCTTTTGTTTGACTATAAAATCAACATTGTTCACCTCAGAGTCTGTAAATATTCGAACGCTAGTGTACACTCGATTTTTTAAAAGAATATTTCGGAAATTAACCGTCTCTAAACGGTACCCTTTTCAAATAAACTCACACAAACACAAATTTCTCTACCTTATAACAGTTATAGTAAATTACGGCAAAAATGTATCGTTTTCCACGGTTGCTGCGGTCTGCTAACGGTTTAACAGCTATGCCATGAGAGTGATGATGCTTCGCCACATTTTTGGTAACTTTTTATGTGAACCAGGTAGCATATGTGAAGGCCTACGAATGTACCTTAATTAAATTAACAATACCAGCCGATGTAATAGCGGCCCTCCCCGTCTACTCTAAATATGTGCAGAGTTTTGTAGTTTCCTCTTTTATTTCCTGATGTTGAACCTGGAGCACTATCTTTAAAAGACAGTGCAATACGGATACAACTCTTAACGCGAAATGAAGTTTACTAGTGGACTGAGCTGTTCAAAAGCAGTCGGACAAGCGCCAATGACGCGGAGAGTTTAGAACGTTCGCCCACATCTAAGCACAGCGAAAAATGGCGTGAATATGTCGGAAATTTTTGTTTCATTATAAATTATTTACTGTTGTAATAAACTGCAAAAAATTGGTACAGATGTTTTTTAACTTTCCCTCGTATACATCAACTTATGTAGAAACAGACCACTAAATCTAAGAGAACTTGGGCAGAAGAAAGCAAGGACATGAAAATAAATAAAACCGGAAAATATATGCATTCGCATTCCTCAGCTGTGTATAAACAAAACAAAAATAAAAAATAAAGAACAAAATAAAAAAATAAAACTTCAAATATTTTTCTGAGAGTTCATACACTCCTGGAAATGGAAAAAAGAACACATTGACACCGGTGTGTCAGAACCACCATACTTGCTCCGGACACTGCGAGAGGGCTGTACAAGCAATGATCACACGCACGGCACAGCGGACACACCAGGAACCGCGGTGTTGGCCGCCGAATGGCGCTAGCTGCGCAGCATTTGTGCACCGCCGCCGTCAGTGTCAGCCAGTTTGCCGTGGCATACGGAGCTCCATCGCAGTCTTTAACACTGGTAGCATGCCGCGACAGCGTGGACGTGAACCGTATGTGCAGTTGACGGACTTTGAGCGAGGGCGTATAGTGGGCATGCGGGAGGCCGGGTGGACGTACCGCCGAATTGCTCAACACGTGGGGCGTGAGGTCTCCACAGTACATCGATGTTGTCGCCAGTGGTCGGCGGAAGGTGCACGTGCCCGTCGACCTGGGACCGGACCGCAGCGACGCACGGATGCACGCCAAGACCGTAGGATCCTACGCAGTGCCGTAGGGGACCGCACCGCCACTTCCCAGCAAATTAGGGACACTGTTGCTCCTGGGGTATCGGCGAGGACCATTCGCAACCGTCTCCATGAAGCTGGGCTACGGTCCCGCACACCGTTAGGCCGTCTTCCGCTCACGCCCCAACATCGTGCAGCCCGCCTCCAGTGGTGTCGCGACAGGCGTGAATGGAGGGACGAATGGAGACGTGTCGTCTTCAGCGATGAGAGTCGCTTCTGCCTTGGTGCCAATGATGGTCGTATACGTGTTTGGCGCCGTGCAGGTGAGCGCCACAATCAGGACTGCATACGACCGAGGCACACAGGGCCAACACCCGCCATCATGGTTTGGGGAGCGATCTCCTACACTGGCCGTACACCACTGGTGATCGTCGAGGGGACACTGAATAGTGCACGGTACATCCAAACCGTCATCGAACCCATCGTTCTACCATTCCTAGACCGGCTAGGGAACTTGCTGTTCCAACAGGACAATGCACGTTCGCATGTATCCCGTGCCACCCAACGTGCTCTAGAAGGTGTTAGTCAACTACCCTGGCCAGCAAGATCTCCGGATCTGTCCCCCATTGAGCATGTTTGGGACTGGATGAAGCGTCGTCTCACGCGGTCTGCACGTCCAGCACGAATGCTGGTCCAACTGAGGCGCCAGGTGGAAATGGCATGGCAAGCCGTTCCACAGGACTACATCCAGCATCTCTACGATCGTCTCCATGGGTGAATAGCAGCCTGCATTGCTGCGAAAGGTGGATATACACTGTACTAGTGCCGACATTGTGCATGCTCTGTTGCCTGTGTCTATGTGCCTGTGGTTCTGTCAGTGTGATCATGTGATGTATCTGACCCCGGGAATGTGTCAATAAAGTTTCCCCTTCCTGGGACAATGAATTCACGGTGTTCTTATTTCAATTTCCAGGAGTGTATTATGTGATGACAGCAATGACAGAACGATGTTTTCCTTCTCATTCTAAGGGTAGAGCATGGATTCCAGTAGTATTTTAGTTTGGTGTTTCTTCGATGTCTTCATCAGAATTAAAAACTGTTGATCACCATGGTTTATTAATATGTCATATTGTCTCCGGCCTTTGATTTGACCTACCCAGCAAGTTATAGACCTACAGTTTAATGTAAACTTCGAACTACGACGAATCTCTGCGTTTTTCGCATTAACGAACAGTGCCTAAGGTGAAAGAAGTGATAAAAAGAATAGTACCCAAGGAGTCTCGAACTGGTGACCCTTGCGTAGATAATCTGTTGGGCCGTACGGTGTAGCCGCGCGGTCTCGCCGTATTGTCAAGGTCCGCCCGGCTCCCGCCGTTGGAGGTTCGGCTTTCCAGATTGGGAAGGAGCGCCTGATCCCCGGCATGAATCCACCCGGCGGACTTGTGTCGAGGTCCGGTGAACCGGCCAGTCTGTGGATGGTTTTTAGACGGTTTTCCATCTGCCTCGGCAAATGCGGGCTGGTTCCCCTTACTCCGCCTCAGCTACACTATGTCGGCGATTGCTGCGCAAACAAGTTCTCCACGTACACCACCATTACTCTACCACGCAAACAAGGGGTTACACTGGTGTGAGACATTCCCTGGGGGGTCCACCAGGGGCCGCACAATAACCCTGAAAGAGTGGTTCGGTGTGGGGCGGCGGAGGGGTGCAGTGGACTGCGGTAATCGTCGTGGGGGTTGTGGACCACTGCGGCGCCGGCGGGGACGGAGCCTCTCTGTCGTTTTCTAATGAATTCTCTGATTACTCTGTTTGTTTTGTGGTTTTGTTTCTGATGAAAGTCTTTGTGTGTGAATGCAGCTTGCCGCTAACTTGGTGTATGTTTGTACAGGAGTGTGTCTGTCGTCTTTATCGCTCCTTCACTCTCACACCTGAATCAGTACAGTAAAGTCAGGGCTTCGTGTATTATGATTGGCTGATCCGTAAAAGGACAGACAAACAATTATACTACTGGAGGATTCTAAGTAATTTCTAGAATTACATTCACTCTCTCTCTCTCTCTCTCTAATTTATCTGTGTACAATCCAAATATAAATTACTTGAGATCAGCCTGGTCGAATCTCCGGTAGAGCCCTTCGTCTTACTACTCAGCGGCGGTCTTGCTAGAAAAAATCTTTACATTTGTTATTATTATTAAGCGCTGCATTCAGTTGGGAAAATCGATCGTTTGAACAATTCATTCAGTTTACGACAGATCTAATATTTCAGATGTGGACGAAGCCTTTTTGGACGATTTATAAAACTCATAGATTGCAGGTTCTCTTCGTCACAGCTGAAACTTCCCAATTAATTACAGGCCTAGACAATCATCAATGATTCATACAGAGAACTCATTCTTCATTCACTCTGTAATAAAATGATCACAAACCTTATTTCTGATGAAAGATGTATATTGAATCCTTGTTAATTACAGGTTCCGTTTCCGTGTATTTTAAGTCTCAGGAAATTTACCTTTTTACAGGTTTATCATTTCTTTATCTATCCCGCTATCGGCACAAATTTCCCTTGTTCGCTTTAGTGCGAAGAAGAGTACCTAAACTTCTTTAGGAATCCAAAAATCCTCCCACCGATCTTTCCGAAAAACTGTTCCCTTCTCTCTCTCTCTCTATACTATAATAACCATGGAGTATCTATATCTGTACCTCTGTTGTTCCAAAGAATAAACGTACTAGAAAAATACCTTGGCGTCGACTAGCTGTCGGCGCATATTTTACTAGAAAAATCTAATCCGATACTTTTCAAACGTAAATAAATGTGGATAATTTGATTGATCACTATTAATTAGTGCGTGGTAGAGGGTAATTTTCCGTGGGGATATTACAATGCCCCTCGCAGCGAGCGAAGTTTGTGAGCTCAATTTTGATTCACCGAACACACTTCGCGAGCTATCTATTAGCGTGGATAACCCGGAAGTGATGATTGTCAGTCCTCCGACTGAAAAAGAATATTCTGTTTGAGACAGACGAAGAAAAGAAATGTGGAAAACAGAAGAAATGAAGAGACAGGTACCGCGACTGTATTGCTTTTACGTGCATCTCGGTGTTATGTTTGCTGTGCACAACCAAGGAAGATGATCTTTCATGAACTGTTGTCAGGGTCTACCCATTCGGGAACTTTCTTAAGCAGGGAAACCTTGGAAAACCTCTTAAGCTTAGACCCCCAGCCTACGGTACATAGAAGATAGGAAAGCCTATAGAAGAACAAAAATAATTTTGAAATTTATCTCTAAAGAAAAGATAGGGATCAATTTGTATTACGATTTGGAAAAGGGTAGTTTGTGCCTCTAGCAAAAAAAAACTTTTTACAATAAATAACGTGAATTTGCGTTTTACAATCTTGCTCCTAGTACAATATCTTGCGGTGCTAAACTCCCCCAGGTCTTGCATGTTCCCGACGTCCACATTTGTAGTCGGTCTTCTACGCGGCCCCCTTTGTAGTTGATCTTCTACGCGGCCCACAATGGGAAGAGTAGAAGGAACAGGGATACTCGAATTCACATGCAACATTCATTCCCAAAAGAATTAGCAGTGACCAAAAGGAAGACTCTTCCTGTAAGAGAACTGATTAGGTTGCACCATCCAAGATTCTCCTTTTTGAAAGCAAAATCCTTATGGCTTCATGGATCCTTTTTGTTACGACGTATTTCAATGAATTCAACTCTTAATTAATGATGTTGCCAAAAGCATCATCCGATTTACTCTCGTTTGAATACTCCTTTTGACTTTGCCTCCCCACTTGTACTTAGAAGCCCAAACGCTTTAACAGATTTTCTATGACTGATTTGTTCTTCGTAATTTAAAGGATTCATGTAACTTACTATAGATTTTGGATTCAAATCATCGAATAATGGAAAGTGTAGTTCATTTTATACCCAGACATCATCCATATTCCCTTAATAAGTCCTATAATTTAGCTATCCTCAAAACTCTTTATTTTAAACACATATATTTCTTCGCTTTAGTGCTGAAATGTAAAAGTTATTAGCATTGAGGAATGCGGATTCGCTTCTTTCATTTACTCTCTGATTCATACTGCGTTCATCCATGCTCATCTATGGAAATGGATTTTTCAAACAGAATTCCCAAACGAACACAAACCATTAAACAACTATTAATTCTATGAATATTACTTTTTTTTTAATTATTCATTAATAAATTAAAAACTCTTAACTTCTAATTATAACACCTATTCCTTTTAAAGTTCAACATGAATCAGTTTATCCTCGCGTTTGGTGCGAGTCTCTTATAAAGCATATCTATGTCGTCTCTATCGATTTTAATTCTCGCGCCGACGTCAACTGTTTTGCGCGGGAAATTGTTTTTGCGGCGTTAACCGTCACTCACGATTCACTACCACAACACATCCCTTCACACGTTTACCCATCTAAGCGTTCACATGAGATTATATATGAATATTCACTTTAAACCTTTTTTGATTATTCAGCGTCATTTGCGGGAAACATTTCATTCTTCTCGCAGGTCAGTCAGATACTTTATACATCTTGATCACATTAGCAAAGCTAAAGTTCTATGTTCACTCAAACCACAGGTGAAGCCTATCTCCACTATCCTTTTTACAACACTCAATAGTAATAATTAGTCACTGTTTCTATATTCTATGTCATTGATTAACTACTTCACTTTAAAGGTTTTTAACACTACACACACACAGTTTATTGTTATATTTTTTACGAGCGTTCATCTCTGTCACTCGGAACACCATTCCTCCCTATCTCCTATTCTTCATTATATCTTTTTAAGTCATTATGAGGAAATAACCCTTTTATTTTGTTCGATCCCGTGTATGCTTTTGGCACGACCAACAATTGTGAGCAGTATGGGCTTGTAGAGGGTTCGATCAAACCCCATTTCAACATGCGATCTATTTCTTTTTGAACTTGAGCCTTTAACCTCCAGGGAACAGGATAGAAAGTTCGACAATATGTTTCGTGCGGCTTAACGTAGAGATGGCATATGTATCCTTTAATCACTCCTGGCCTTTCATCAAACACGTTTTCATACACTAATAATAATTCTTTGAGCTGCTTCTTCTGATCTTCAGTGATGCAGTCGGATTCATTTAACTTCTCATACACTAATTGACCGAAATCTCCTTTGACTTTGAACTCATTATTTGCGTGCTGTTTAGAATTCTGTGCAGTCCTGATTACTTGCACACTGATCCCACTATTATATTTTCTGGTAAGGCTTTCTTTTTTCAACAAGTCCAACTCAATTTCTTGTTTATTTATATTTAACCAAATTTTTCCTGTTTTAAAATCTATTCTGCATCCGTATTGACGTAGGCTGTCGACTCCGATAATGCAGTCTACCACCAAATTTTTCACAACAAGGAATGTGCTTAATATTGCTACATTTCCTACTTCTACACTAAGTAGTGACTGCACTTTTACATTCGCCGATCGAGCCCCAACGGCGCCTATTATTCTGCAATTTTGAACTGGAAAAATTGGTACTCTTCTTATATTTCTGATCTTGTTGAATAGAGCCTCCGAAATAACATTTGTGGTTGCAGCTGTGTCTAAAACCGCCACTATAGGTACAGTCTCCAAAATGACTTGCACTTCGGCTACTGCCACCTGTTCCTTATCCTCATCTTTGGGTTCTAAGTCTTCGGTCAATTCATCTGCCAGTAATCGTCCATCATTATACGTCAGCATTGGTACACATATCCTGTTGCCCCTCAACCTATTGTTGACCGCTCCTCCGGGGCACGAGTGGGTCCTTACAAGTTTGTTGGATTTTGATTCGCCTGGTGGTTGACATCGTCCGTTACTTCGGTAATTACCGGTTGATTCGTAGATGTCCGTCCCCACTGATGTTGGTTGTTGGAGTTTATTCCCCCCGGTTGATTCCACTTTCTATTACCGTTATTATTCCAAGCTTGCGGTCTAAAATTCATTTCGTTTCCCCATACGGGATTGTATCTTTTCCCATTCCTGTTATTCCTTGGATAGCCCCTCGCAAGACTATTGCCGGTATTATTGTTGAGATTTTGAGGGGTTTCTCCACTATTTATCGATCTCTGTGCGTTCCCTTGCCTACCATTTGCCGGAAGTTCTATCTCTCGATACTGGAATCTGTTATTACGGGCTTTCTGGCTGTTCTCTTCTATAATGTCTATATGATCTAACGTCGTGAGGAACGACTCCAAGTCTTTATCGTTGCCGTAAATTAATTGATTCCGTATACTAGTTGGTAATCTTGCCTTAAGTATGTTTATTATGTCTGGCAAAGGCATAGGTCTGTCCCAATATCTTGTTTTATTTATATATTTTTCAAAATACTTCCTAAGGCTTCCTTTCGAAAAAGAGAAAGGCTCTGGGTAGAGCACCTCCTGCCTTAGGCGTTCCTGTACCCCTTCTGACCAGAATTTTGCTAAAAACGCTTTTTCAAAATCTTCATAGGTCGCGCAAACAGAAGTCATGTCCGAGGCCCAGATCGCCCCCGAACCTTGTATATACCCAGTAACGAAACTGATCTTCTGCCACTCCGACCAACTTCTGGGTAGCACTCCTCTAAAACTTCGAATAAAAACAATCGGATGGACCCCCCTTTTGTCAGTGTTAAAAATCTGAAATTGCCGATGCTTTATCATTTTTTCTTCGGCATGACAAAGGCTTTCATAATCTCCATCCGCTAAAACGTCACGCGAACAACTAGCTCGTGGCCATTTGATATTCGAGTTACTTACACATGTCGGTATTGTGTGCGAATGTGCAGTAACGGGGTCTATAGTCGCTGACAACTTCTGCTGTCGGCCTGTATTCATTTGTTCTGAGCCTTGTTGTGAAACGCGTATCGACTCTTCGATCGTTTGTTTCCATAGCTCGAAATCAGCACCTAACTGCTGTCGCACTTCCTCAAGTCCTTTCGCAAACAAATTCTCTTCCTGTTTGCCGCATAGACTCTGGAATGCTGCTTTAACATTTTGCTCAACGTTTTCACACATTAGCCTTTTGTTTCTAATGTGATTTCGGATAATTTACCCGTTAATACATTAATCTGGTGGTCAATAACGTCTTGACGTTCTGTCAGATGTTCCACACTTTCCTTTAGGTTCGTCTGCGTACGTGCCAATTCAGGAAGTTGCGCAATTGCACATGACATGGCATCTTGCTTTTGTACTAACTGCGGAACCATTTCCACCTGTTCGCGTACTGTATCTATCTTAATTGCCACGTACTCCTTCATTTCTACACGAACGCGTTGAGTAGATTCCTCACATTGAGCTTTAACCAATTCGATTTGTGCAGTTAATTTTCGTTCCGTCTCTTCGGCCTGATCTTTTAGTTCCTTTGTCTTTTCCTCTATCCGCTGCTCTAATTCGGAAAAACTATCATGTAACTGCTGCTTAATCTCAGCTTTCAAATTTTCCTGCCCTTCAGTAACTGAGGCTAATTTTGTATTCAAATGGTCTTGCCCTTCAGTAACTGAGGCTAATTTCGCTTTAATGTCGGTTTTCAAATTTTCCTGCCCTTCAGTAACTGAGGCTAATTTTGTATTCAAATGGTTTTGCCCTTCAGTAACTGCGGCTAATTTCTCGTTTATCATTTGCATCTGTCTCATTATAATTACTAATGGATCTAATCCATGTTGCATCCCTGCTGTTACATCTCCAGCCGTGTCTACCGGGCGTTCTATTGCGCTATCTGTAGCTATCGGTTCTACAACACTTCTTACTACCTCATTATCATCGGTGCTCACAGCTGAAGGCTGTTGCGTGTTGCTCTGCTCTGCTTGACTCATCTTAAACATTGCCCTAGTTAAAACCATATAAATGTTCTACAGTCAAGATATATATATATCTCTCTTCACACAAGAATACTTTTGTATAGTACTTATACGGTTAAATGCAACTAGGGCAGTTCAATCAAACTACGTCTTGTATGAACACAATTAGTAAATGTTCAAATCTACGTCTACTTCCAGAATATTAGCAAGCTTTAATTAAAATATTATAGATCTGGCCTTTTGTCTGCGCCCTGCGTGCTGTATATCTGTGGATCCATGTAATTCGACTGCGAGTATTTCTTCTCTTTTTTTTTTTTTTTTTTTCAAGTTAGGTTGTCTCGTCGTCGTTCACATGAAACAAAGAACAAAATTATTTTAACAACGTCCAAAAACGTGTCCTGTCACGGATTGGCCATTCTAATGAATTCTGATTACTACTTCTTTATTGTGTGGTTTTGTTTCTGATGAAAGTCTTTGTGTGTGAATGCAGCTTGCCGCTAACTTGGTGTATGTTTGTACAGGAGTGTGTCTGTCGTCTTTATCGCTCCTTCACTCTCACACCTGAATCAGTACAGTAAAGTCAGGGCTTCGTGTATTATGATTGGCTGATCCGTAAAAGGACAGACAAACAATTATACTACTGGAGGATTCTAAGTAATTTCTAGAATTACATTCACTCTCTCTCTCTCTCTCTCTAATTTATCTGTGTACAATCCAAATATAAATTACTTGAGATCAGCCTGGTCGAATCTCCGGTAGAGCCCTTCGTCTTACTACTCAGCGGCGGTCTTGCTAGAAAAAAATCTTTACATTTGTTATTATTATTAAGCGCTGCATTCAGTTGGGAAAATCGATCGTTTGAACAATTCGTTCAGTTTACGACAGATCTAATATTTCAGATGTGGACGAAGCCTTTTTGGACGATTTATAAAACTCATAGATTGCAGGTTCTCTTCGTCACAGCTGAAACTTCCCAATTAATTACAGGCCTAGACAATCATCAATGATTCATACAGAGAACTCATTCTTCATTCACTCTGTAATAAAATGATCACAAACCTTATTTCTGATGAAAGATGTATATTGAATCCTTGTTAATTACAGGTTCCGTTTCCGTGTATTTTAAGTCTCAGGAAATTTACCTTTTTACAGGTTTATCATTTCTTTATCTATCCCGCTATCGGCACAAATTTCCCTTGTTCGCTTTAGTGCGAAGAAGAGTACCTAAACTTCTTTAGGAATCCAAAAATCCTCCCACCGATCTTTCCGAAAAACTGTTCCCTTCTCTCTCTCTCTCTATACTATAATAACCATGGAGTATCTATATCTGTACCTCTGTTGTTCCAAAGAATAAACGTACTAGAAAAATACCTTGGCGTCGACTAGCTGTCGGCGCATATTTTACTAGAAAAATCTAATCCGATACTTTTCAAACGTAAATAAATGTGGATAATTTGATTGATCACTATTAATTAGTGCGTGGTAGAGGGTAATTTTCCGTGGGGATATTACAGTTTCTAGGCCCCCGGTTAACATACAATACAATACAAGCAAGCTTAGGGACCGATGACCTAAGCAGTTTGGGCCCTTAAGGCCTTACCAAATTTCCAAATCTCTGGCACTTGACCACAAAGTCACCAAGGCGGCCGCAGGCTGTAATCAGTAGTGGTATAAATTTAATATCATATCGCAGACAGTCGCATGGCGGAAATGTTGTCATTTCATAAACACAATGTAGCTGTCGCGACAAGCAAAGTGAAAAAAAAAATTGAGAAAATTGGAACTTTCCCTTTGGTTTGCTAACGATCACGTGCAGAACTTGCATACGAAATTCGCTCAGCTTTTATGAGGGCATGACGTTGTCACACGAAATTCTATACAACCCGTTATAATAGCGCCGGTGTTCTTAGAAGAATGTCGCAGACACCGCATCCGACCATCTGGATTTATGTTTTCCGTGATCTCCCTAAATTGGTCCAACAAAATGTCGGGATGGTTCTTTTGAAAGAGCAACACGCATTTCCTTTCTCATCCTTGAAACATTGCGACTTTGCGATCCGTCTCTAATGACCTCGATTTCGACGGGTCGTTATAGAATAATCTTTCTTCCTTCCTTCGATTTTATTGATCTTCAACTTCCAGTTCACCAGTCCTTATTCTAAGCGTCGAATCCTACAGGTAGTTTCTGTGGTGTCACCGCCAGACACCACACTTGCTAGGTGGTAGCCTTTAAATCGGCCCCGGTCCGTTAGTATACGTCGGACCCGCGTGTCGCCACTATCAGTGATTGCAGACCGAGCGCCGCCACACGGCAGGTCTAGTCTAGAGACTCCCTAGCACTCGCCCCAGTTGTACAGCCAACTTTGCTAGCAATGGTTCACTGTCTACATACGCTCTCATTTGCAGACACGACAGGTTAGCATAGCCTTCAGCTACGTCATTTGCTACGACCTAGCAAGGTGCCACATTCAGTTACTATAAGTACTATCTTCAAGAATGTATTCTGAACAGATAATATTGTGACTCATGTACCGTCAAGAGCGACGCTCATCATTAATGGATTAAAGTTATCAAACTAATTATGACCGCTTTCTGAATACTCATTCCTTGTCATGTTCTAGACCTCACGTCAGTATAATTCTTCCCTCTTCACGCCAGCCTGCGTGATCTAAAACGCGTGCATTTCAGCCTCCACTCGTAACACGGTGGTGGCTCTTCCGCTAACACAAAAGTTTCCTTGTTTGCTAAAATTTTCTGCCCTCTTGTCTATCCTGCAAAGAGAAATGTCTTCTATGAGCAGCCTCTTAGAATTGCCGACAATATTAGAGTAGTTGAAACACATCGTAACCAGTAACGGGCCTATGAGACGTCCTTGAGGTGCGCCTAAAGTTATTGCCGTGTCTGACTACTCATCTCCGCCGGTTACAAAGGAAAGGCAGGGACGTTTTTGAGGAGCCATCCTGATACTCGTTTTAAGTAACCGAGGAGGAGATCTGAATGGCCAGGCAGACGTATGAACTCCGCTCCTCCAGCATATAACTGTCTTAAATGTTGGGCCTCTTCGATGGGTAACGTATGAGACTGGATGAAAATGTCTTAAACGTTATGATATGAGACAGAAAGGAAGGTGAGAGGTATTGGAGAATCTGGCCTGGGAAAAGATGTAAGATGGGGGAAAGGATCTGTGAAATAGCAACTGGTTGTTGGGATTTCTTTAAAAAATCGCAAGAGAGTAGCTGATAAGGAGTGTGAGATCGGGAAAGTCATCATCACGACAGACAGGGATGCGGGACCATTTGCTGGATGGCAAAGTGCATCCTGTGTACTAGTATTTCTGGTGTAAGACTTGAAAATCAAAAATGTGTTCCGTTATACACCTTTCTCTTAGAAGCAGGTGGACCAAAGATATGTAGCCGAATAGCTATGTCACCTAAGTATTTCTCTCTCTGTCTGTTCTCTCTCTCTCTCTCTCTCTCTCTCTCTCTCTCTCTATTGTTGTGACCACCACAGTATAAGTCACAAAAGATGGGAGCCCGAAACTGTGAACTAGGATACAATAAAAGAAGAATGTTGGCGAAGACTACGTGTTCTCGCCTTCAGTTCGAGGACTAGACTGATGCAGTTCTCAGCGCTAGTCTACCTTACGCAGACCTCTTCATGTCTGCATAATTACGGCAGTCCACATCCGTTTGAAGCCGCATAGCGTACTGAAAGTCTTGGTTTCCCTCTTCAGTTCTTATGCTCAACATTTCTCTCAGTTACCGAAATAACGATTAATGGTGCCGGCACAGTAGCTGAGCGTGTTCGGTCAGAGAGCTGGTTACCCTCTGTAATAAAAAACTGAGTTGAAGGATCAACAAAGGAACTCGAAAGGATGTCATGTGAGGTCCGCAACGGCCAAACACAACGATAAAAAAAATGGTCAGCGTGACGGATTGTCAATCCTCTGGGCTCGGGTTCGATTCCCGGCTGAGTCGGGGAATCGGGGATTTTTTTCCGCCCAGGAACTAACTGGGTGTTGTGCTGTCCTCATCATCATCCTATGATCCTCATCGACTGCAGGTGGCCGAAGTGGAGTCAAATTGAAAGACCGGCACCCGGCGAACGGTCTGCCCGACGGAGGGCCCTAGCCGAATGCATCCCCAAAAGAGGCACACAGGGAAGGAGTACAGTATCAGAATAACGGTGACTGTTGAGTGCTTATTACATTCAAAAATCTGGAGATCATTACGCCCTTGCAACAGTACACCCCCTCCTTCCCTCACCCCCGACCGAAAACATAAGATTAGGACCACCAAGATGATACCTACGACAATATTCCTGTGTAATTACCTGTTCCCTTTGTATGTGACTGTACGTACAGAAGTCTCAAATGTGATCATTTAGGTGGTCTGGGTGTTATAGTATGGGGAGATTACAATGTTGCATGGGCGATAACTGACCTCCAAAGCATTAAACACGGTACAATCACTGGTCAACGTTATTTTGGCACTATACGCCTTCCCTGAGTGTGTGTTTTCAAGTGTGCATTCGGCCCTGATTTCATTCTTATGGACGACAACGCGCGACCGCATCGTACAGCGCAGCTGGGTACCTTCTTGGAAAAAAAGGATGCTTGGGAAATAGGCTGGTATGTCCGTTTTCCCTACTTAAATTCCTTCGTGTACGAGTGAGGCGCGTTGAGGTATTGTAGCACGTGCTACCTTAGAGCAATTGTGAACCTCTCTGGTGGGGTAACTGATCACCCTACCACAAGAACTGCTTACCAACGTTGTGGTCGGCATGGGAGCATGTTGCAGACCATGAATCCGTGGTAATAACACACTCTATTTGCAATGTCCAAGCAACCATCACGAATCGCAGTGACTTCACTGGAATTACTGTCTTTGAATAAAGCTGTAATCAGTATTTGCGTAATTGCGTATTTCTTTCAGTTACCTTCTATACTGTACTGTACTGTTGTTTCTATGTACGGTCCAAGTTTCATCGAGCTGTGTTACTTGGCAGTGACACATCATATGAAAGTTATTTTCGTCCTTCAATTCTGTTTAATAGGTTGGTTGGGAGGAAGTAAGATTTCCACTTTTCATTCTCAGGAGATTACCGCGTAATCTACGGTGTGTTAAAAGAGTCATTTCACCAGCCGCTCTTAATGTATGCGGAAGACTTGTGCTAGCGATGAGCTGCAACCGAGAATCGTAGCAAGTGGCAGCTGCCGGGGTTGGCATACAGGCGGTTTGTTCGGCGCCTTCCCGCCACCGAGCGTTCCCACAGGACTCTGCGCAGGTGTCCGGGGTGTACACGTGCGGCCAGAGACTGCCGCGGGTGGCCCCGCATCTGCGCGGCCTCTCCCCCCCCCCCC
The DNA here is from genome assembly GCF_023898315.1 of Schistocerca nitens. Lineage (NCBI taxonomy): Eukaryota > Metazoa > Arthropoda > Insecta > Orthoptera > Acrididae > Schistocerca > Schistocerca nitens. Next base: position 72,501,750 of record NC_064617.1, read on the forward strand.
CCTCTCTCTCTCTCTCTCTCTCTCACCATTCAGCGCTTTCGTAAGGCGCAGCCACCCTGCGCGTGTACCGCCCCCAGTAAACCGTCGCACAGCCTCCCCGCTGACTTCCTACACTAACCAGTACCAAATGTGCTACCTTCTGCTGCTCCGCACTTCCTTTGTCTGCTTCATTTTCGGTAGCAAGAATCCAAGGAAACAGTACACACCGTGGTCGATGTTGAAGCTTTGTCCCTGACTTTCACGAGGTGTTCGTTAGAGTTCGTATCGTGGCCTAACAGGAAAAAAAAAAAAAAGACACGAACGTGTACAATGTCAGACAAGCTTTGTGACAGTTGACGAGTTACCTCCAAATAAAACACAGCTTGTCATTCCCAACGAAGAGACACACGGACGAGCCAAAACATTATGACTTCCTGCTAATTAGCGTGATGGTCCACCTTTGGAACATATTCAGCTGTAACTACCTCGGCATGGACTCTACAAGTCCTCGGTAGTATTCGGGAGGTGTGTGGTACTAACTGGTCACGCAGTACCTGGTGCTTTGTACGCGCGGTGCTCTCGTCCGAGTGTTCCATATCAGGTGACATTGGTGAAGAACATATCAACGACAGCTCACTACCGTGCTCTTCAGACAACTGAAACATGATTCTGGCCTTCTGACACGGAAAATTATCCTGCTGGAACATGGCATCGCCGTAACGGAAGACATCAAGTATAAACAGATACGCCGGCCGCGGTGGTCTCGCTGTTCTAGGCGCTCAGTCCGGAACCGCGCGACTGCTACGGTCGCAGGTTCGAATCCTGCCTCGGGCATGGACGTGTGTGATGTCCGTAGATTAGTTAGGTTTAAGTAGTTCTAAGTTCTAGGGGACTGATGACCACAGATGTTAAGTCCCATAGTGCTCAGAGCCATTTGAACCATAAACAGATACAGGTGGTCCTTAATAACGTTCATGTAGTCCACAGGTGTCATGGTGGCTTCGATTCCTACTACAGGTGCTATGGAAGGTCAGTTACCTGTCCCATAGCATGACGCTACCCTAAAACTGTGTATCCGTGGCGTGGTGTATGTTTCGAGCAGCAGTTCGCCTATATGATGGCACAATCCGACACGAGGGTGGACCTGATTTAACAAGAAACGTGATTCATCAGACAACATGACAAGTGTCATCCACGGTTCAAACTCGATGACCACATCTCCACTGCAGTCGTAACTGACTATGTCTATTGGTCAACACATAGGAACCTCATGCTCAACAGTGTTGCACGCCCTTATGCTAGTACCAGCGTTGTACTCTGTTGTCAGATTTGCTGCAGATCGCCACCTAGACTTTTTACGCAACGGTCAAGCCTCCAACCTCCATGATCCGTGATGAGGCTGGACGTCCAACATCTTCTCACTGAAAGTACTGGCTAAAAGGAAGAATACGTTGGCCCTTCTCCAATGAACATTTGGAATCTCCTGGTCTCTGGGGTTCAAACATCTTTAGACTTGCCACAATGTGAAATCGATTGGAAATGCTTCCATCGAACTGAAGTTTTAGAATCTACGTTTATTACCGGAACCAATCCTCGAACCTGTGTCTCCAGTCAGCTCAGCTGTAGTTTCAGGAGACATCACCTCAGGAAACGTTGGCGTCGTGACTGCCCTTCCTCCAAATCTGGACGATGCTCCTCCCCTCACCTGTATCATTGCCACCATTCAGTGGTGAGCGGTGGGGGAGGTACGTGAGCTCACCCTATAGAGCTGTGACACACTTAATGGTAGGTGTTGCAGGTCTTTCACAATTTCGGGGAGCATCTGAGGAAAGTTGAAGGATTTCGTTAGCCTGCACTTATGTTATCAATATGGGCTTGAGACAGCCCGTCTCCAAAAGCGTCAGCAGCCACAGAGTAGTGCATTGTAGCTGCAGGTCTTACTTACTACCGAGCGGGGTGGCGCAGTGGTTAGACACTGGACTCGCATTCGGGAGGACGACGGTTCAATCCCGCGTCCGGCCATCCTAATTTAGGTTTTCCGTGATTTCCCTAAATCACTCCAGGCAAATGCCGGGATGATTCCTCTGAAAGGGCACGGCCGACTTCCTTCCCAACCCTTCCCTAATCCGATGAGACCGATGACCACGCTGTCTGGTCTCCTTCCCCAAAACCAACCAACCAACCAATCTTACTTACTGATCCGCAACAGGGCGTTTAAGGATACTGCTACTGTTAAGCCCAGAGTGATGTCGAAGCAATGTCCGATGCCATGAAGGTCCATGACGGCTGTAAAACTGTCCAGAGCGCTCCTGTATTGGCAAATGAGCCAATTGTTGATGACGGCGATAGTGATGTTTGTGGGCGCGGTGAGTATATCGTTGACGAACCGGGCTGGGGTGGTAAATGTATTATAGACAGTCAGGTAGTAGAGTAGTTGCAGGTACAAATCCCCATCTATATATAGGTTCCATATCATCTGCAAAGAAAGAAATAAACTGATAAGTATCACGCATAATTAAAAAAGTGATATATGCAGGCGCCTATAGTAGCTTTACCCACCTGCAAAAATAGTTTTGACCATATAAGTCCACGAGTCCCTCGTTACATCGTTAGTTGCAGCGATGTTTTGTAATATCGCATCACGTCGATCTATCACAATATTATCTAGAAATGAAGGTCCATGATTATCGCGGCTGTGCTAGCAGACGAGCTGGTGTCACATCAGCCCATGCTATGGTGATCATTCTGGCCCAGGCTGTGGTGGAGTTTGCAGGGGCCGCGAATACGATGACGATTCGGGCTGTGGCGACAAGCACGTTATCATCATTTTGACAGGTCGTGGAGTACCTGTTGCAGGCACACCTCCGAGTCCGCGCATGTCTATCACGCCTGCAACAGAAGAAGAAATGAATAATGAGAACGCAACTTTAACGAACACACACAAACAGGAAAAAAAAAGCATCAGCCTAAATATATGCCTGTAGGATAAGTGGAGTCAAATCGGGATCGCTTATTAGCCCGTGGTGAACCATCAGTCCTGTTATGGCGTTTGTAATTCTATATATCGAAATAACCAGAAACAAATTGCATAAAAGAAATTTAATTTCTTAACCGGTTTCAGGCTCTTAGTGGCCTTTTTCAGAAGGTTATACCTATCGCATTATATACGAGTGTCAACAGTAAGATGCATACAGAAGAATGCCGTGGTCATACGTTTCGTAGTGCTTGTACAAAAATGGTATAAAGAAGCCAAATAAAACGAGCAAACATCATGCCAGAACTGTAGCTAATCAGGTGATTAGCAAATCTTTGCTCGTCTTATGTGGCTTCCATTTTTGTACAGGCACTATGAAGCACACAACCAGGGAATATTGCTGTATGGATCTTATTGTTGACACTCGCAAATATTGCGACAGCTATAATCTTCTTAAGAAGCGCATTAAGTGCCCGAAACCAGTTAAGAAATTTCTTTTATGCACCTGATTGCTTGTTATTTCGATCCATCTCTACCTCTGTTGATTCTAACCGTGCTTTTGATGTTGCTCCCAGAACGTCTAAGACTGGAATGACTTTACACACAGAAAAGACTCGAAATTATAGCTGAAAACCACATTACTTCGCTTATTTCACCGAGCGAGGTGGCGCAGTGGTTAGCACACTGGACTCGCTTTCGGGAGGACGACGGTTCAATCCCGTCTCCGGCCATCCTGATTTAGGTTTTCCGTGACTTCCCTAAATCGCTACAGCCAAATGCCGGGATGGGTCCTTTAAAAGGGCACGGCCGATTTCCTTCCCCATCCTTTCCTCACCCGAGCTTGCGCTCCGCCTCTAATGACCTCGTTGTCGACGGGACGTTAAACACTAATCTCCTCCCTCCTCCTCGCTTATTTCAACCAATACAAAACGAGTATTTTTATCTCCAGTCACGTGATTTCAGGCAGGATGGTACCAACTACCTGTGCAATACTATTGCATGGGGGCTTAATTAAATGTAATGAAAATACAAATAATTTTAATTTTCAGTCGCTGTACTGTCCGATTACGAAGTCTCGTAACGGTTGGCCCTGACTAGTATTATTACGCAATCTGACTGCTTAGAACAATAACAAAGAATGAAATGGAAATTTTCATTAACACAATTAATTAATTAAGTCCCCAGCAACTATAAAAACCTACGAAACCAAAGCACAAGTGTAACTGTTCTGTGTGTGGAAGTATGACTCAACGTACGCATCTGGCACGGTTCTTCTTCAATAACACAAGAAATTTTAAATATCATTTATACTGAATTAATTAAAGAAAATAAAAATACCATAATTACTCAAGAAAACCAGAATTACACTCTAATACAAGAACACAAGCCAGATGCTTTGTTGACTGAACCTGTAATGACGCATTATTTAAAACATGGAAATAATGAAAAATAAATCAAGTTTCGTTACCTTCATATATTGACCAAAATCACTCTAATCATTACAATATATCTCCACACCGACTCGCTATTACCACATCTCAACAAGAACTTTTCAGTATCACATCTCAGCAAGCACTCCCTACTAGCACATCTGAACACGAACTGACTACTACGAGTCCTCGACAAGCACTGCCCACTACGAGTTCTCAATAATCACTGCCAGTGGAGGCGGCGGAACAATGCTCTCTAGCGATCTCTGGCGCTGTGGCTCAGTGTAGCCACCTTTCACTATCTTACTCCGCTTTCGCCGGTATTCTTATATGAGTATAAAGGATTATATTTCAGTGTAGGTTCGAGCTCTGGTCCTCCATATGGAGAGAGCATCTGCTATTCAAAGCGAAGAACAATTTACCGACACTTAGAGACTAGAAGTGCACCGCAACCCATAATCTGCTGAGTAATACTCATACATCAGTGGCAGCTGCCAAAGAATGCAATGCATATTTTAGTAATGGGCCATTTGCAGGTGCCTGCTAACGTGGTAACTGTCGCTCCGTCCGGTAGCTAACCGTCCTGTAGGTCTCATGCTAAGCACCGCTTCCGTGATAATAATACTAATAGTAACGGAAGGTAGTGAGAATTTTTCACTCCGTTAGTGATGGCTCACGACGGTCTTGCAGAATTTCCAGTAAAACTGAGCAGCCACTGTCGTGCAGAACTCGCCCATAACCCTCGGACGGTATCTGCATTATGTTTTTTTTCATGCGACACATCTTCAGATGGACGAAAACCGAATTTAGAATACAGTTTTTGTCTGTCGTGTTTACATGTTAAGGTCTGAAGCGGATTTGATAGCCCAGTTACATATGGCGCCTGGAAAACAACAATTACAGCTTCTGATCTAGTCAGCACAATCACTATTTCTCTTTAATTAAAGGAGATGCAAACAGCTTCAGTCTAATATTTCTACTTATCCTTCACTGTACAAAATGCCACTCCGTTCATATTATCCGAACGTTTTTAAGAACAAGACGAAACCTGACAGACCAAACACGTTTGAAAACTGGTTCCGTTTACATGGGAGCGAAAATCGATTGCGCAATTGGAAAATCGGCAACTAGAAGTGGAATTCCAAAATCTATTTTGAAGTGTTGACATGGCCACTCGGAAGCGGTATTGGAAAATCGATTTACGAAATCCGATTTTGGGACCTAAATGTAAACGGCGTGCCGGAGATGTAGGTTACTACCATTTGACGCGTGTTTTGAAAAATATGATAGGATTCAAATGCTCCAAGCACCATGGGACTTAACATCTTAGGTCATCAGTCCCCTATACTTAGAACTACTTAAACCTAACTAACCTAAGCACATGACACACATCCATGCCTGAGGCAGGATTCGAAACTGCGACCATAGCAGCAGCGCGGTTCCGGACTAAAGCGCCTAGAAACGCTCGGCCACAACACCGGCATATGATAAGAACCGGGATGTTCTTACGAATAGCTCTCTCTCTGCGAGGAGTATTTATAAATCGTTCTGAGATGGTTACTTACCATTAATTAGTATAAAAAAGATCTAATTATCATCATCAGACTAATAAGAGTAATTTAATGTGTGACAAATATCGAGACAAAGAGTTGATACTCAGGTATGTGACTGCACATGCAGAGGCTGGACAAATATATTTGGAGCACCATGAAAAATACAGACGCGAACGTAAATGCAGATGTTCGCCAAGCCTGCAGGTTGCACTTTTGTTTTTGACCACGAACGACAGTTGTACAATTTACTCAATACGTTGAAAGTGTCAGTCATTGTTAGAACAGAGTTCTGTGTAGGTTTGAGTGCATTACGTAGGAACTAAGTGAATTCGACTGTGGGTGCACTGTTAGTGATCGTACAGTAGGTGTTTCGACGACCAAGGGAGCCAAAGTATCTGGTGTTACAAGAGGTACCATACTGAAGACTTATACCGCAATAAGGGAATGTGGAGAAGTGTCATCCGTTAAGTCACAACGCGGGCGAACGTGGGTACTGAGTGACCGTGACTGATGGTCATTGAAGAGGATTGTGACAAAAAAATAAAAAAAGAAGATGACCGCTGCAAAAGTCCTGCAGAATTTAATTTCATGCTCTTCAATCCTGGCAGCACTAAAACAACACGAAGAAGTCGCAAGAGCAGGGAGCTGCATCGCACCCTGGAATTTCAAAACCACTCATCACTGATGCAAATGGCCTTAATAGCACACACTGGTGCCGAAGTCATAAAACCTGGACAATGGAAGAATGTCACTCGGTTGGATGGGTCTTGTTTCACGCTGTTTCCAACTTCTGGCCGCATTTGCGTTCCAATAGTGAAAGATAGCTGAGGTTCAGTGACTATTTGGGCAACCATTGCTGGTGTTCCATGGGCTCCATAGTTACTCTGCAAAGTCGTATTACAGCCAAGGGTTATCTGATGATTTCAACTGATCGTGTTCGTCCCTTGATACTATGTATGTTCCCCAATGGTGGCCGGCCGCGGTGGTCTCGCGGTTCTAGGTGCTCAGTCCGGAACCGCGCGACTGCTACGGTCGCAGGTTCGAATCCTGCCTCGGGCATGGATGTATGTGATGTCCTTAGGTTAGTTAGCTTTAACTAGTTCTAAGTTCTAGGGGACTAATGACCTCAAAAGTTGAGTCCCATAGTGCTCAGAGCCATTTGAACCATTTTTTTGAACCCCCAATGGTGAAGCTGTGTTTCAAGGCGCCACGGTCCCTGTTCACAAGAGGTGGGTCGTTCGCGACTAACGGGTCCAAAGGAACGGTTCATAAAGATGAACGGAACGAGCGAGGAACGAATTCTAGGGAACGGTCTTTCATCACTTCGGTCGCGGGAACGGGAAACGGTCGCGTTCGCTGCGCACACCAATTCTAGATCTGTTTCAAACATTTTTTGAACTATGAACTTCTGGTTCTTTTCGTATTCTATTCAGCGTCCACGACAGGTAATTAAATGTATTTTATAATTACCTAAATTACATAAAAATTACATGGTATGTAATACGTACATCTTTTCAGGTAACAAAACGGCGTATCAGCTTACTTCACTATTCCGATAAACAGCAGAAGAAATACTTGTCAAAGGGCAAGATTTTTTTGTCATCACACATGAAAAGGAAGTCGGCACGGCACAAACGAGTGGCAATTTCCCGCCTTTTTTTGATACAACGTAAAAGAGCATGTTCATTGTTATGGAAGGCAGACAACTGAATGAATCCCGCTCTCCATAATCGCGTGTCTGGTGTCACGTTTTGTAAAGAGAATATGACAACTTCTACAATTTTCTTTCAGTGGTACAGCGTGGCGCACGAAAAATCGGCCCCGTGTACTAGACTGCTCATTGTCGCCCACCAATCATCATATATTGTTACGAAGTTGTCATTTGCATTAGCTTATTTGTTATTTCTTCACTGCTAATTATTACATGCTTACCTATTCTACGCGTAGCGGTCAACAAATCGTGCGTAATTGGCGAACAGTCTGTACTAATTGGCGAGTAGTCTGTACTCGGGGTCGGTTATTCGTGCGCCACCTTATATTATTTCACTGCAATCAGCCACATAACGCTACAGTTGGCTAAACGAGAGGTTTTGCAGACTCACAAAAACTGCAACTGTGTGAGAATTCTTTTATGAATGAAAACTACGTACTTGAGGGAGGAGGCAGGTGCCCCCTCTTGGCGCCCACCATCTTCAGTCATCTATGATACTAATTTTCAATTTTTGATAAGAACCATATACCAAGCACAAATGAACGGTGAACAAATAAAAATGAACTGTTCCCAAAAAAGGGAACTACACTGCTGGCCATTAAAATTGTTACACCGCGAAGATGACGTGCTAAAGACGCCAAATTTAACCGACAGGAAGAAGATGCTGTGATATGTAAATGATTAGCTTTTCAGAGCATTCACACAAGGTTGGCGACGGTGGCGACAATTACAACGTGCTGACATCAGGAAAGTTTGGAATCGGTGGGTTCTGGAGGGTAATACGGAACGCCGTGCTGGGTCCCAGCGGGTCCGTATCACTAGCAGTCGGGATGACAGGCATCTTATCCGCATGGCTGTAACGGATCGTGCAGCCACGTCTCGATCCCTGAGTCAACAGATGGGGACGTTTGCAAGACAACCATCATCTGCACGAACAGTTCGACGACGTTTGCAGCAGCATGGACTATCACCTCGGAGACCATGGCTGCGGTTACCCTTGATGCTGCATCACAGGAGCGTTGCGATGGTGTACTCAACGACGAACCTGGGTGCACGAATGGCAAAACGTCATTTTTTCGGATGAATCCAGGTTCTGTTTACAGCATCATGATGGTCGCGTCCGTGTATGACGACATCGTGGTGAACGCACTTTGGAAGCGTGTATTCGTCATCGCCATACTGTCGTATCACCCGGCTTGGTGGTATGGGTGCCATTGGGTTACACGTCTCGGTCACCTCTTGTTCGCATTGACGGCACTTTGAACAGTGAACGTTACATTTCAGATGTGTTACGACCCGTGGCTCTAGCCTACATTTCAGCAGGATAATGCACGACCGCATGTTGCAGGTCCTGCACGGGCCTGCCGGCCGCGGTGGCCGAGCTGTTCTAGGCGCTACAGTCTGGTACCGCACGTCCGCTACGGTCGCAGGTACGAATCCTGCCTCTGGCATGGATGTGTGTGATGTCCATAGGTTAGTTAGGTTTAAGTAGTTCTAAGTTCTAGGGGACTGATGACCTCAAATATTAAGTCCCATAGCGCTCTGAGCCATTTGAACCATTTTGTACGCTCCTTTCTGGATGCAGAAAATTTTTGCTTTCCCGGCCACCACATTCTCCAGATCTCTCACCAATTGAAAACGTCTGGTCAATGGTGGCCGAGCAACTGGCTCGTCACAATTCACCAGTCGCTACTCTTGATGAACTGTGGTATCGTGTTGAAGCTGCATGGGCAGCTGTACCTGTGCACGCCATCCAAGCTCTGTTTGACTCAATGCCCAGGCGTATCATGGCCGTTTTTACTGCCAGTGGTGGTTGTTCTGGGTACTGATTTCTCAGGATCTATGCACCCAATTTGCGTGAAAACGTAATCACAAGTCAGTTCTTGTGTAATATATTTGTCCAATGAATACCCGTTTATCATCTGCATTTCTTCTTGGTGTAGTAATTTTAAGGGCCAGTAGGGTAGTTCCCAAGGATGAACGAGTTTGCCCATCTCTACCGTTCACACAGCTCGCGTCTTCCAGGAGTGGTGGGTGAATCACCACATCTCCCCTGACCTCTACAGCCAGATTTGAATGTCATGGAGACTTTGTGGTCTACTTTGGAAATACTGGTGCGTGATTACTACCCACATCTATCAACGTTACCTAAACTTGTCACCATTTTGGAGGAGGAATGGTGTAAGATTCCCTTGAATACCACACAGGATCAGTATTTCTGCACTATGATGCGAGTGGAAGCTATTTTGAAAGGCAGAGATTTTCCTACACCACATTAGGAATGGTGTTTCCGTATCTTTGTTCATCCCTTGCGCCGGCCGGTGTGGCCGAGTGGTTCTAGGCACTACAGTCTGGAACCGCGCGAACACTATGGTCGCAGGTTCGAATCCTGCCTCGGGCATGGATGTGTGTGATGTCCTTAGGTTAGTTAGGTTTAAGTAGTTCTAAGTTCTAGGGGACTGATGACCTCAGATGTTAAGTCCCATAGTGCTCAGAGCCATTTGAACCATTTCATCCCTTGCATGGCGACAGACTAGTCGCTTCTGAACCTCCAAGCATGAAGTGAAGAGCGTCACGCACCATATCAGTTCGTAATAAATGCTAAAAGATGATATATGATCGTGAGAAGATTTCTTAGCGTCAAATTATTCAAATTGAAATAGTATTAAAATAATGTGGCAACGAACGATAGTGAAGTGAAATTTGATGTATAGTGAAGATAAAGAAGGAAGATATACTGGAGGTATCAATACTATTACTGGTGCACTGTCTGCTCCAAATGTACAAGCAATACTTTCAGATTGAAGTAGTTCCGCCCACACGAAGACACGAAGTTGATGTACCGCAATTGCTCTTGACTCTCTACGGAACTCATTTTATCTCCTCCGACGTCTACTTCAGGATGAAGAGCGTAGCATTCCAAAGGATTGGGAAATGGCACAGGTCATCCCCGTTTTCAAGAAGGGACGTCGAACAGATGTGCAGAACTATAGACCTATATCTCTAACGTCGATCAGTTGTAGAATTTTGGAACACGTATTATGTTCGAGTATAATGACTTTTCTGGAGGCTAGAAATCTACTCTGTAGAAATCAGCATGCGGTTTCGAAAAAGACGATCGTGTGAAACCGAGCTCACGCTATTCGCCCATGAGACTCAGAGGGCCATAGACACGGGTTCCCAGGTAGATGCCGCGTTTCTTGACTTACGCAAGGCGTTCGATACAGCCCCCCCCCCCCCCCCCAGTCGTTTAATGAACAAAGTAAGAGCATATGGACTATCAAACCAATTGTGTGATTGGATTGAAGAGTTCCTAGATAGCAGAACGCAGCATGTCATTCTCAATGGAGAGAAGTCTTACGAAGTAAGAGTGATTTCAGGTGTGCCGCAGGGGAGTGTCGTAGGACCGTTGCTACTCACGATATACATAAATGACCTTGTAGATAACATCGGAAGTTCACTGAGGCTTTTTGCGGATGATGCTGTGGTATATCGAGAGGTTGGAACAATGGAAAATTGTACTGAAGTGCAGGAGGATCTGCAACAAATTGACACATGGTGCAGGGAATGGCAATTGAATCTCAATGTAGACAAGTGTTATGTGCTGCGAATACATAGAAAGAAACATCCCTTATCATTTAGCTATAATATAGCAGGAAGCAGTTTTATTCTATAAATTATCTGGGAGTAGGCACTAGGAGCGATTTAAAATGGAATGACCATATAAAATTAATCGTCGGTAAAGCAGATGCCAGACTGAGATTCATTGGAAGAATCCCAAGGAAATGCAGTTCGAAAACAAAGGGAGTAGGTTAGAGTACAGTTGTTCGCCCACTGGTTGAATATTGCTCACCAGTGTGGGATCCGTACCAGATAGGGTTGATAGAACAGATAGAGAAGATCCAACGGAGAGCAGCGCGCTTCGTTACAGGATCATTTAGTAATCGCGAAAGCGTTACGGAGATGATATATAAACTCCAGTAGAAGACTCTGCAGGAGAAACGCTCAGTAGCTCGGTACGGGCTTTTGTTGAAGTTTCGAGAACATACCTTTACCGAGGAGTCAAGCAGTATATTGCTCCCTCCTACGTATATCTCGCGAAGAGACCATGAGGATAAAATCAGAGAGATTAGAGCCCACACAGAGGCATACCGACAATCTTCCTTTCCACGAACAATACGAGACTGGATTAGAAGGGAGAACCGATAGAGGTACTCACACACCGTCAGGTGGCTTGCGGAGTATGGATGTAGATGTAGATGTAGATGAAATGGTAACTGGTACTAGGATATCCAGGAAAGTGATCGACCTTCGGAAGACGCTGTGGGAAAAGAGACAAGGTGTGGCCCTTGTAAGGGTCATTCCCTTGCTGTTGATCGCTTCCCGCAATATTCCCAAGCAGTGGACCACTATTGGGGAGGGTCATGGAGCGAGAGGTGGCGACGTTGGCTTTCGGTTATGAAACGCTCTCCGCCGGAGGAATTCATATTATAATCGCGGCGCCGCCAAGGGGTTGGCGGCTTTGTCCGGGCCTAGCGAGGTGGTGACGGCCGTTTTGTCGACGCGTCAGCAGTCAACAGTCAGCTGGGCGCTGCCGCCGCAGAGGGCGTGTTCGCGGTCCCAGCCAGCATCGCCCTGCCGACGGCGCCGCCTCCCCCCACCCCACCCCATACAGTCGGCAGTCGTTTAACGTATTGTGTGTGTCCTGTTTCGGGCGGCCCGGAGACCGTTTCCGACCACAAAGCGACAGTCGTTCACATCTGCTTAAGATGAAGTACTAAAAGACGCGTGCATTGTTCTGTATTCAAACTTCTGTAACGATTGTTTTCCTGGCGAAGAACGTCTTCTACAGACTGAAAGGTGTTTGACATTAGGTGGTTCAGGAACATCCCTCCCCTACCTCATAAACCTTATCCATTCCACTGGGGGTGCGAACCCTTGAACCAGAACCTGCACGGGAGGGAACTCGTCAGGCGTGCAGATCTGGAGCTCATAAACAAGCACCCGATCTTCACCGACGAGGACTGGCTGCACATGACTGACCAAGCAGTCATGTACATCCAGCAACAGACGACACCAGTGGACTTCTCCCGCCTGACGGAGATAGAATTCGGGCAGCCAGGAAGCAGCAAGAAAAAGAGGAACAAGAAGCCGCCGGAATCACCCGGCAGATAAATTCCTTCATCCACATAAACCAGAGGCCAATCGAGAACGCGAAGAAAAACATTTCCAAAAGAGAGGATTTCAGGAGGAACAGCTCGACCAGCTTAAACTCCTACACCTCGGGCCAAGGCAGGCCCGTCAATATAGTGAGTGAGTGAGTGAGGTGCTTTAGGAGTGGCCGGCATAGTAGCTCATCGTGTTCGCTCCAGGGGCTACCAATAATGTAAACCAAAATCTGAGCGGTTCCCGTCTGTGAAGTTTGCAAGATGCAATGTAAGATGCGCACAGTGCCCCCGACGAAAAAAAAAAAAAAAACATCCCGAGAGAAAAACGCCAAAAAGTGGTTATAGTGTTGCTGTCTCTACATTAGAGGATCCCTGGCTCGATTTCTGTTCAGACCAGAGATTTTGTCCGATCATAGACTGGGTGTTGTCCTCATCATCATTTTATCGTCATCAATGCGCAAGTCACCAAAGTCGCGTCAAATGAGAAGACTTGCACGTGACGGTTGATGGTTCAAATGGCTCTGAGCACTATGGGACTTAACATCTGTGGTCATCAGTCCCCTAGAACTTAGAACTACTTAAACCTAACTAACCTAAGGACGTCACACACATCCATGCCCGAGGCAGGATTCGAACCTACGAGACGGTTGATCAACAGCACTTGACGTCGCCCGGCTAGTAAAGCCACACGATCATTTCATTCCGTTTGAAATGAAATGAGAAAATACTTTTATCCCAGTTGTCATACAAACGTGCTTCTTTCTGCAACAAGTAGTGTACAGTCATGTACTTTTGTTTCCTGCTCAGTTGTGATCTGTGCGTGCTGCAATGTATTCACTTTTTCGTTCCTGAAATCCATAGAGTATTCTAAAAATGGAAATTCATCATCACCACCATCAGGCACCCAGAACAACACATTACGAAAGCAGACAAACAGCTTACGGGTAGTACAACCCATTGGTCTTTGTTCATCTGCTTCGTCTTCTTTTCTTCTCAAGCGGAACGGGTGGCTTCTGTCTGGAGAAATTCTACTCATGCATAACAAGTAGATTTAGTGCTGAACGAGACAGGACGTGTCATTGAGAATCAACTGAAACAACACCATTAACATCTGATAAATCTCCGAACAGAAACATGACGGAACTCGTCTCCACAGCCCAATGGAACAATCCCAAGAGGGAACTTTCAGCTTGTTACGAGCTCCCTTATACGATCTGAAAAGTCCTAAGTCATCTAAGGACGGGCATATCCCGCTGTAGAAGAATATTGAAGAAATGGGGCTACGTTACTGCTGGTGAACGCTGTGAATGTGCCGAACTAGAAAAGCCCACCAGACTTGATAACCTCAGATGACTTGGCTACAGGAAACAATACAGCTGTTCAGGCTTCGCATTTCTGAACTAAATTTTGAATCTGAACACCTGGAGAGCGTGGTGAACACAGTCTCCTTTCCACTATAATATTATTTAATATATTGTTAATGTGTTGAGACGTTTATGTTAAGTAAGTTTATTTAGACACTGTTAACTACAATTTTACTTATTAATTTTATTGTTTCTATCGTATTATGTCTGGGACAAGAATAAATCAATGAACCATGATCGTTCCGTAACGGAGCCCACGCGGCCACTTGTTGGTGCAACGATCCTCTTCCATTAACTCATACCTGCCACATTTTGTCCTTGTCAACTCCTAGTTTAAATAACCGGCTGTGTCAGCCATGCAGTTGTTGTCTGCTCAAATAAAAGCATGTCACATATACATAAAGCAGACTTCTGCATTTTATTCTATAAAGCCGGCCGCGGTGGCCGAGCGATTCTAGGCGCTTCAGTCTAGAACCGCGCTGCTGCTACGGTTGCAGGTTCGAATCCTGCCTCGGGCATGGATGTGTGTGGTGTTCTTAGATTAGTTAGGTTTAAGTAGTTCTAAGTCGAGGGGACTGATGACCTCAGATGTTACGTCCCATAGTGTTTAGGGCCATTTGAACCGTATAGGGGATTGATGACCTCAGATGTTAAGTCCCTTAGTGCTTGGAGCCATTTGAAACATTTTTTGTACTCTACAAAGCGAACCTTTCCGTCAAGAAGTATGTGGGGAGATCATACAGTCTTGTCACTTCGAAAACATGAACCTGCGACCATGAAAGTTGGTGTTAGTCGTTCTCTGCATGCTGAACATTCAATGCGACAATTTTTTTCCCAATTATAGATGGCTCGGTGTAGACGCTCCGTATAGATGTCAGCATTTCGCCGGTTCCGCAAACAAATTCAGGATAGAAATTCATGGCCGGAAACTTCATCCATCGACGCGACACAACGCCGAAGTTACAAAACGTTACCGAGGCCACCTCTTAGACAGCAAACATGACATTGTACGCTGACGGACCGCAGGCAGAACGCCTGTGAATGTTGTTTCTTATTCAAAGATCGCAACTCGTTGCCACGATAGCCAGCGGAGAATATCGACATAGGTGTTGCATTGAAAACCCTTGTCTCCTATGAATGCAATGCTCTGTTGCATTAGTGAATGACGGTTTCGGACACTGGTTTCCATCTACAATTTATTTTTTCTCCTGCAGCCCTCTAAAATCTCCAACATTTTTCAGTGTACACGTGATAAACTACAGATTGAAACCAGTGTCCACAACCATCATCCACCGAGGCTACAGACCACCAGATTGATTGGTGACCAGACCTGTCCACACAGCAGCTACCTACATCTTCTCCACTGGCGGTCGTGGTTATCAGTCGCGATTACTGAATAGCAGACAACATTGTGCGACGTTCCACCTACAGCCCGTCAAGGTACCAAGTCACGTTTGCTGCCGAAGGAGTGGCGTAACTGCAGGAGCCTGCTGCTATAATTTCGACGCTCTGTAACATCATTGGATGACGTTCCAAGTCACGAGTTCCTATCCTCAGTTTGTTCCTTACGACACTCTCCACAACCCTTATGAGTTTCTCGGTATCGTTTTGTAACATCCTGCCATAACATGGCACTCGACAAATACCTAGGTCGCAAAATGTTTAATGTTAGCATGAGACTACAGAAATGCAAGGATCTTATGATAAAGCATACACAGACATAAGAAGACGATGTACTGACATAAACTGATGATGGACAAGAGTGTTTCCCTTCATGTGAACTTAACAATAATAAAATATGTTAAAAAAAGGGCCTAGGTGTTTTACTCATATGTATGGTGCTTCCTTTAAAATTATAATTGTCTAAGACCGAAACTGTTCAATCGCACAACGAATAGAGAGAAACAATTACAGCTGCAGGCAGCAATACATCATATAAACAATTCATTACAGCTGTGGACCAGAGATTTATGATGCTCTCTCGGTTCAACATGCCTTTTGAATGGGAACAGGCACATCTCTTGTGAGTCCCAGTTCTTTACAGAGAGATGGCCTGCCACTTAGTTCTTCATCATTTACACTTTTTGACCACTTTGGAAGCCTCTGCGCCACCTAACTGCTGAGTCAGACGTTGGTGCACTGTTGCCGTAAGCGTTCAAGGATGGGTTGTTGTAGCGTTGCTTACATTCTAATCAAGAAAACGAATTAGGGCGCGATACTCCGTATTATTTATAAACGGGACAGGCTGCGACATTTCAATTTTGGATCCTATAATGTCACCTGTGGTCTATTGTTATCGCATTTGACTCATTATTAAAACGTCCTGGCTCCCGAATTCGAACCTGATCACTGCTCATATTTGGAATAAATATGATCAGCAATGGCAGCCGGAGACTTACATCAATGAGGAGTCACCTTAGTTGTGCCAACGGCCTTGTCAAAGACTGCACAGTTATGGAACACTTTCTTGCCCTTGGGGTGTGAAACTGCCCCTAAAAGGTGGATGAATCAGCAGTGATCAACACATGAGGATCCAGAAGGTAGTGGAAACCACTGCATTAAAACAGGTAAGGTGTACCCATAGAACATGCGGTCTAGAAATGATGGTCTCCCCATTCGCAAAAGATTTCAGACATGTCCCCATACCCATCTCAGGGAGGGGACTGCCAAGAGGAAGGTGACCGTGAGAAGAAGATGGAATAACCAACGAAAGGGTGACCTTGTACGAATAAGAAAGTGGAATGTCACACGGCTGAACGTAGTAGGGAAGCTATAAAACCTAAAAAGGATAATGCTAAGGCTCTATCTAGATACAGCGGTGGTCAGTGAAGTGAAATGGAAAGATGTCAAGGATTTCTGGTCAAACGAGTACAGAAAAATATCAACTTCAGCAGAAAATTGTGTGGCGGGAGTATAATTCGTTATGAGTAGGAAGGTAGGGCACAGATTGTAGGGAAAGGAATAGAAGAAAGGGCAACGAGAGAATATGGGATTTGTACTAGGAATGAGGGATAAGAAAGACTAAAAGAGTTCCGAAATAAATTTCAACTAGCAATAGCGAATACTTTGTTCAACAATCACAACAGGAAGGGATAGACTTGGAGAAGACCGTGAGATGCGGGAAGATTTCAGTTATATTGCATCATGGTAAGGCAGAGAAAGCCTCTATGAAAGGGGCATTGTCTAATGACGGGGTAGGAGAAGAAACTGAAGTCGATAATGAAAAGATAGAGGACCTGGTATTAGAATAACAATTTAAGAGATATTCGAAAGACTTGACATCAGATAAGGCAGGAGAGATGGATAACGCCCCGTCATAATTCTTAAAATCATTGGGTGACATGGCAACCATACAGCTATTCAAGTTGGTATGCTGACTTCCGGAGATAGTAAGAGAAGATAAATGCGAGAGCTATCGCACAACAGCTCACGCATCCAAGATGCTGTGAAAAATAACGTCCAGAAGAATGTAAAAAAGTTGGGGATCTGTTAGATGACTGCAACGGCGGCTAAATCACGCAGGGCTAACAGGTAATTAGGATTGTGGAAAGGGCCAAGGGAGTTGCGGTCGGATTCATTTCACAATTGTAATCTATTATAATTTAGTTCACAAATACACTTTTGAAAGAATTAAATTTGCTTCGCGGCTGAAGGCCTCCAAACAGACGCTTTAGAATAAGTTCAATTTTGAAAAGACATGACACAGTTAAATTTTAGAAATAAGATAAATCGTATACATATATGAGACAGCATGCGGAGCGGCTGATGGTCGGCGGATTAAATCTTCAAAATTCCAAATATACTATGATGATTACTGAAGGCTGGAGGCCACAATGTTTTAAGATGCAAACAGAGCTGATGGCCCATAAGGTGCACAGAAAGAGATAAACAAACACAATAAGATGGCTGAAGACCTCAAAGTTAAATTCTGCAAATTAAGGAAATATATGTTGCAACAGTCGGTAAAACAATACATTAAGTTTAAAAATTCCCTTTTTGCTACACCAACAGCGGAAGGCCCACAATAACTTGTAAAATATTTCAGAGGAAATTACAGTAACCTTTCTAGAGCAGAAGGCGACAGTGTTTGGACTTTAAGGAAACTCTGGGAACATGTTTCCGGGGCTGAAGGCCCACAACTACCTTTGCCAAATTAAAAATATAAAATACAGTTAAATTACAACAACATTAACACTGTCAAAAGGATAATTAAGAGAACGGCACTCAGGAGCCTCCAGTGGATCTGTCTGCCCTCGTTCACTTAGGGGAGACAGGTGGGGAGTCCAACTACACTTAACTCGTGCGAACCCAACCAAGGGACAGTCACGGACCGACCAACTAACCGCTTGCTTGCCACGACGGAGTACACGAGAATTCAAGGCCTCAAAAAAAAATTACAAGTGTCACTATCCCCAAACAAACGCGTATGTGATCTGAGTTGCCAAAACTACAAACCATGGTGGGCAGCAACAACAGGTGAGGAAAAGACACTGCCTAAAAACTGCGTTAGCGGCCGCTGCAGGTAACCAGAACACTAACGGCCACAAGGCAGAAAATTCCGCTGGTGCACTCGAATTGTAGTCAACCAAAATAGTTAATTGCACCTCATGGCGGCTAAATTTCAGCAATAGAAACACTCGGTGTTGCTCACAGGAAAACAGGAAAACACACACAGCCGACTCATGAACGATCGGTTAGCCAAAACGCGTCGTCCGGTAGGACGACCGACCGACGATCCACCAGGACCCTAGCCCGGCTCAAGTGATACGTGGTGGCAATGGTCGGGCGAGCCATGTCGAAGCCGATCTCACAGCTCCAACCCGACTGTACTAGTGCCGCATTGCAACTCCCCGACTGGCAGGTTCGGATTGCGCTCCACACACGATCACACTCCTGGCGGCCGAACTCGCAACCCGAACTCCCTTACGATAGACAACGACCGGGAAGTAATAGCAGTCGAGTAAAGATACTACGAAAGGAGTATATCCATACGCGCTGTTAGTGCCGGTCACGGTCAGGCAAAGTAGCAACTCAGTGACAGTAGTAACTTAAATTAACGTAGCGAGGTGGAAGTACGTTAAAAACAGGTTGTAAAATACATGATGGCAGGAACACGAGCCACGTACGGCCTATGTGGTGGCTGATCAAACACTTCACATCGAAAACGATGCAGGGGCGTCCACACTGCCCTACAGTGTGTAGCCGAGAATGTCATGAAGAGGGAAATGCATGACAGTTACGTTGTGTAGGGTTGCATGAAATAAGGCGAAACCTCGCAGCGAGCACCAACGCTTGGCGGGGCAAATTACTATTCTAGGAGTCTTTATGTGCTCAGTGTGTGCTCAGAACTGAAAAGCCACGCACGGCCCAATGACGATCTGTTTGGCTTTGGGAAAGATAAAGGCACCACAGAGGCGGTGCTGACGTTGTGGTTGATAATGAAAGCAAGACAAAAGAAAAATCAGAAGACATCCATATGATTTGTCGACCTGGAAAAAGCGTTGAACAACGTAAAATGGTGCGTTCGAAATTCTGAGAAAAACTGGAGAAAGGAGTGGGGATCCGTTCACCGTTTAGTCCCATAACCCCCCTCCCCCCTTCATTAGATGGTTCAAATGGCTCTGAGCACTATGGGACTCAACTGCTGAGGTCATTAGTCCCCTAGAACTTAGAACTAGTTAAACCTAACTAACCTAAGGACATCACACACATCCATGCCCGAGGCAGGATTCGAACCTGCGACCGTAGCGGTCTCGCGGTTCCAGACTGCAGCGCCAGAACCGCACGGCCACTTCGGCCGGCCCCCTTCATTAGAACCAAGAGGGAACAATGAGATTGGAAGACCAAGAACGGATGCTCGGATTAAAAAGGGTGTATGGCAGAGATGCGGTCATTCGCCCCTATTGTCCAGGCTGGACAACGCAGTAGCGATGGCGGAAATAAAAGAAGTGGGACTAAAATTCAGGGTGAGAGAATATCAGTGATAATATTCGCTCAAGTGGCTCTGAGCACTATGGGACTTAACATCTGAGGTCATCAGTCTCCTAGAACTTAGAACTACTTAAACCTAACTAACCTAAGGACATCAGACACATCCATGCCCGGGGCAGGATTCGAACCTGCGACCGTAGCGGTCGAGCGGTTCCAGACTGAAGCGCCTAGAACCGCTCGGCCACTCCGGCCGGCTGATAATATTCGCTGATGACATTACTATTCTCAGTGAAAGAAAAGTAGAATTACAGGTTCTGTTGAATGAAATGATAAGTGTAATGACTACTGAAATGTGGATTCAGAGTAACCTACCAAGACGAAAATAATGAGTGCTAAGAGAAAGGAGATTGGCAGTAGAGTTAACATCAAAACTGGTGACGAAGAAGTAGAAGGAATTAAGCAATTGTGTTACCCTGGAAGCAAAATAACCGATGACGAAGGAAGCAAGGGGAAAGTGGTGCCACGGAGACTGTTCAAAATTGCGTAGTCCGACAAGCTGAGGTATAGGTTCTCCGCAAAATCGGAGAAGGAAAGAACATACAGAAAATACTTACAAGAAGAAGGGACAGGATGATAGGGCGTATATATGTCAGCGAATAATTTACATGATACTAGAGAGGGCTGTTGATTGCAAAAACTGTAGAGAAACAGAGATATTGGAATACATGCGTAATTAAGGACGTTTGGTGCAAGTTGTATTCTGAGATGTCGGAGCAGTAGAAGAAGCGGCATGATTGTGCTACCGTCTAACGATAGTCCTAGGCCCGAAACACTCACATGATAGAAAGGCTGGTTTCAGTTTTATTCTTCAGTGATACATCCGAACACAACTGCAGCGTTCTAGGTTATGTAACATGATGTGCGTATATCAATGCGAAAACGACTTGTGTGCAAGAAAAAACTCTATTGCTGATGTTATTAGCCGTACCTCCACAGAAACAGGTGTGGCCACCCGGGTGTGGCTGAGGCAGCCATTAGGACAACGCTACTGCTGCGCCTGACCTTGTCCCACTGACCTGGTCAGCTGGTCAGCTGGCTGGTTCTCCTGCCTGGTGACACAGAGGACGCTGCCAGCTCTGTTGTGAGGACGCATTTCAATAGCCTGCAACACAGATCACCAAAGGATAAGCAGAGTGAGGCCTGTGCTATGATGCGGAAACAGAGAACGACAGCAGCGCTTCTTGTGGCCTGGTTGTGAACTTCGAATACAGGAAAACATTGGTCGAAAACCCGTAATGTAGCTTTTCGAAATACGAGTATTAGACGATAATATTTTTCATTCATAGTTTATTGTGTGCTTGGTAGTCTGGTGATCAAGTGTGTATATGGAAACGTTTTTGTTACCTTGAAAAATAATACATTCGAGAAATCTCGGTCAAACACTAACAATAACTACCGGCCGGAGTGGCCGAGCGGTTCTAGGCGCTACAGTCTGGAACCGCGCGACCGCTACGGTCGCAGGTTCGAATCCTGCCTCGGGCGTGGATGTGAGTGATGTCCTTAGGTTAGTTAGGTTTAAGTAGTTCTAAGTTCTAGGGGACTGATGACCTCAGCAGTTATGTCCCATAGTGTTCAGAGCCTTTTTTGAACTAACGATAACTTTTCGTAGCTGGGAATCACAAGCATGTAAAAATATTGCAAATAACATCGCAGTCATCTTTTGACTGTAAAACTATTTTTTTATAAACCCCACTAACGGAAATTAGACCGTGTGACCATCATCACGTGGAAATAATTGCGTTTTAGCACATCTCAAAACTTAAAAATCATCAGATTTGACATGAAACACCGGTCAATTTCATCGCGCTGTGTTCCTTATTACGATCTTTTTCAGCGTACTGCACTCTTTGAATGAAATCGTAAATATGTTTCCCGTATTCTGCTTAATTTTTGCTCTCGTCCGTAATATTCGGTTGAGTGAACGATTCCACATTTGTTTTTGTTTCACATAAAATGGTAGCAGGTTTCGTCGCTAGGTATTCTATCGAGTGATGCTTGTTTCTTGCTGCTTACGAACCCGTGTGTGAATTACTCGATTTAAATACTGCATGGGGGCCTAATTAAAATAAAATGCTAATAATTTTAATTTTTTGTTTTAGTAGCTGTCTGTCCGATTACGAAGTCTCGTAAACGGTTGGCCCTGACTAGTATTATTACGCTATCTGACTGCATAGAACAATAACAAAGAAAGAAATGGAAATTTTCATTAACACAATTAAGTCCCCAGCAACTATAAAACCTACGAAACCAAAGCACAAGTATAACTGTTCTGTGTGGGAGTATGACTCAACGTACGCATCTGGCACGGTTCTTCTTCAATAACACAAGAAATTTTAAATATCATTTATACTGAATTAATTAAAGAAAATAAAAATACCATAATTACTCACGAGAACCAGAATTACTCTCTAATCCAAGAACACAAGCCAGATGCTTTGTTGACTGAACCTGTAATGAAGCATTACTGACATTAAACAATGAAAAATAAATCAAGTTTCGTTACCTTCATATATTGACCAAAATCACTCTAATCATTACAATATATCTCCACACCGACTCGCTATTACCACATCTCAACAAGAACTTTTCAGTATCACATCTCAGCAAGCACTCCCTACTAGCACATCTCAACAAACACTCTCTGCTACGAGTTCTTAACAAGCACTGACCACTACGACATCTCAATAATCACTGCCAGTGGAGGCGGCGGAACAATACTCTCTAGCGCGATCTCTGGCGCTGTGGCTCAGTGTAGCCACCTTTCAATACACTGTAAGTCTACTTCTCGTACTGCAAGTTATTTTGTTCGCGTCCGTTTTTCGCAATTTCTCGCATTTAATGGAGTCCCTGGAGTTCATTGGAGATGATAATTCTAGTACACGTATTTCTGCTAAGATGTATTGCTTGTAGTACCTGTTAATAATGTGTTAACACACTTGTGTAGCTACTGTTTTTAGCATTTCAAAGAAAGAATGTTCTTGCCAGTATGACTACAAAAGCACACTCATCTTCATGCACATTTACATCCATGTTCTGCAAACTGCTGTGAAATACGTGGCAGTGCGAAGAAGCAACAGTACTGAAAGCGTAGTTACATACTCACTTCGTAGCAAAATGTAAGAAATTTGATTACCAGTTCCGTCAAAAGCTGCTAGCATGAAATCTCCATAAAAGCGAGAAAGTGCGGAACACGGATGCTAAAAAACATAGCGTAGAATACGGTCAACATAATTACAATGAATTTAAATCGAGCGGTTCACACACGGGTTCGTAAATTTACAGTAAGCAGTAACGATTATAGAATGAGATTTTCACTCTGCAGCGGAGAAGCGCTGATATGAAACTTCCTGGCAGATTAAAACTATGTGCCGGACCGAGACTCGAACTCGGGACCCTTGCCACACTCCACTGCAGAGTGAAAGTGCTCTACCATCAAACTTGCCCGCGAAAGGCAAAGGTCCCGATTTCGAGTCTCGGTCCGGCGCCCAGTTTTAATCTGCCAGGAAGTTTCAGTAACGAACACGCGACGAAACCCGACACTATTTTGTATGAAACAAAAACAAATATCGCATCGTTTACTCGACCCAACATAATAGATGCAAGCATAAGTCAAGCATAATATGAGCAACATATTTAAAATGTAAATCGAAGAGTAGAGTTGTTGTTGTGGTCTTCAGTTCTGAGACTGGTTTGATGCAGCTCTCCATGCTAATCTATCCTGAGCAAGCTCCTTCATCTCCCAGTACCTACTGCAACCTACATCCTTCTGAATCTGCTTAGTGTATTCATCTCTTGGTCTCCCTCTACGATTTTTACCCTCCACACTGCCCTCCAATGCTAAATTTGTGTAGGACATGTCCTACCAACCGAGCCCTTCTTCTAGTCAAGTTGTGCCACAAACTTCTCTTCTCCCCAATCCTATTCAATACCTCCTCATTAGTTATGTGATCTACCCATCTAATCTTCAGCATTCTTCTGTAGCACCACATTTCGAAAGCTTCTACTCTCTTCTTGTCCAAAAAAGAGTAGAGTACACCAAAGAAATCGTAATCAGAAACACAACGCTTTGAGAGCAAGCTCTTTGTATTATGAAACGAAAACAGATCCGGAAGACTCTAATTCAGCCAATAACAAAACGAGATGATGAACGATTGATATACTGGCAGCGTTCCAGGTGGGCTGGCACCGAACCGAGGTCGTATTGCTGGAAGGTTGTATACGAGTTTCACACCTCTAGTCTTCAGTGAGACTCGTGTGCAAACTGCACTGTCTGTGCATATGCGGGAACTCATGGCATGTTTCCAATGTACACTGAACGAAAAAAAATAATCGCAACTTCAAGCATAAAATTGCGACAAACACGAAAATTGGTAGGTGTTTTTCTACATCTGAAAGATGAAGTCTATTCGAATTTCGCGCCAGTTGCATAAGCGCTAGTAGCGCCGTTTTGAGCATGTAAATCAGGTTTGCTTTAAATACACCCTGTAACGGTCGTAAGCGTTAGTTACCTTTGAGAATGGACGTGATGAGTCGATGCTAGGCAAGAATGGCTTTAAGGCGGCAAAGACGCCATTATCAACACCTCACTGAGTTTGAACAAGGTCGTGTAATAGGCCTAGGAAAAGCTGGATGTTCCTTGTGCGATATTTCAGAAAGACTTGCCAGCAACGCAGCCGTTGTAAATGACTGCTGTCAGCGGTGGGCAGAAGAATGTACAGTCGCAAGTTGCGGACAGCCAAGTGGCACTATCGAAAGGAAGACCATCGTGTGTGGTGTATAGCTCTGACGCATCCTGTTGAGTGCGGACGTGTGATTTGTTTGCACTTTCTGTCTTTACTTGAGCAATCTGCGCAGCAGTTGGCACCATGGTGCCACAACAAACCGCTGTAAATCGGGTTCTTCAAGGACAGCTCCGAGACAGACACCCTGTAGTGCTAATTCCACTGACCACAAACTACCGCCTTTTGTGACTTCTGTGTTGTCAATAGATAGCTCATTGGAGGGCAGGGTGGAGCTTTGTTGTGGTTTCTGGTTTAAGATGGATCTGCCTCGGTGCCAATGATGGCCGTATGTTGATTAGAAGAAGGCGAGTTGAGGGCCTGCATCCAACCTCCATCTGTGCTAGGCACACTGCACCTACAGCTGCAGTTATGGTCTGGAGTGCGATTTCTTTTCACAGCTGATTATACCACGCACCCTGACTGCAGGTCTCTACGCCAGTACGGTGATCTGACGTGTTGGGCTGCCATTTATTGACAGCAATCGGGGGGTATCTTCCAACAGGACAACGCTCGTCCACATACTGCTATTGTAACTCCAACATGATATATTGTGTATCGACATGTGCCTTGGCCTTCTCGTTCAGAAAATCAGCCTCAACTGCGGAATTATGGGACATCATCATAGGATAGCGCCAGCGTCATCCACGAACAGCATTAACAATCCCTGTGTTGACCGACCAAGTACAACAGGCATGGAGTTCCATCGCATCAACTGACATTGGGACCTGTGCTACAAAGCGCATGCATGTTTCGACGCTTACATTCACTATTCTGGTGGGTACCCCGGTTATAAGCATACAAGCATTTCACATTTACAATGGCTTATCTCGTGCTTACATTAATCTGTGATCCTGCATTGTTAAACACTTACGTATGTTACCTGGACAAACATAGTCCCGAAATATCATTTCTCTACATTAATTATTTATTGGTGCTGCGATTTTTTTCCTTCAGTGTAGTTTGCGCCCTAGCCCTGCGGCCCCCCCCTCTCCGCCCCCTCCAACTAGCCGTCTAGGGCATCTTGTTGCGGTCATCGCGACCCCCCTTGTCGGAGGTTGGAGTCCTCCCTCGGGCATGGAGGTATCTGTCGTTCTTAGCGTAAGTTAGTTTAAGTAGTGTGTAAGCTTAGGGACCGATGACCTGAGCAGTTCGGTCCCATAATACCTTACCACAAATTTCCAATTTCCACGTCCAACTTTGTGTTGTAATTTTGTGTGATATTACTTACATATCGATATTGCTGCACTGTAGATTCCGAGATAGAGATGTAAGCCAGACTTCGATCGTATTTGCGCGGCGAATTAACGACCGTTCGTCCAGTACCCCAGCCGCACTGAGTGTGGCTTTTATGAGGTTTTCCACGGTCGTTTAGGCAAATTGTGGTCTGGTCCTCAATCTGCGCCTCAGAAGGTACGATACACAAACAATTAAAATACGACAATACACATAACAGCGTTTACACGATTTCAAGAGAGATGGCGCACACGACCTTCCTCCTACACGACCCTGGAGATAGGAAGAGCATCCGGCACAAAGATAAACGAAACAAATTACCCTTGGAAAGGGTGGATACCATAAACGCTAGGGAAGAATGTGCGGCTAATTTGAATCTCCCTGTCAAATGGCTCTGAGCACTATGGGACTTAACTTCTAAGGTCATGAGTCCTCTAGAACGAAACTACTTAAATCTAACTAACCTAAGGACATCACACACATCCATGCCCGAGGCAGGATTCCAACTTGCGACCGTAGCGGTCGCGCGGTTCCAGATTGCAGCGCCTAGAACCGCTCTGCCTCCCCGGCCGGCAATCTCCCTGTCACATTAGAACTGGGTGGCGGACTAGGTCCGACTTATGGCCTTTTTCCTTCAAGGTCACATGTTTGTGTCCCGGTACAGGACACAGTTTTAATCTGTCAGGCAGTTTCCAGCTTAATGTTGGGATTTTACCAGAGCCTGGAAAACTTCTGGGATGATGACTGATTTCAGTGAAGTAGATACGTTGAACTGGAATAACGAAATGGGGCGGTTATGCTCGGTAGCACCGAATCGAAGTGTCAAAGATAACCTCGTCGCCACTGGCACAGTGTCTTGCATTTTCTGTTTTCCTTCGCTATCGGTGGTCCAATGGGATGAAGTGTTACTCGAATATCACGAGTACAGTGACTAAACTCAGTACTCCGTGCCGTCCTTCTCTCTTCAACAACACTCACACATACATTACGCCAACGTTATTAGTTATCCCTGTACGTGGACTTCTTCCTACGATATCATTTTTTATCTTAAAATACAGGGCTCCTACAAATGATTCAGTCGCTCTGAAACTGCTATATTTTCACAGCTATAGGCTGTCCCGCATAAAACCGGCACGCGTGACGCCCGAGATTCAAGTAACAGTGAACTAACTAAAAATGAATAGATAATAGTAACGTTAGAAACACGTAGTTCATGAAACTTCCTGGCAGAACTCGGACAGGAAGTTTCATATCAGCGCACACTCCGCTGCAGAGTGAAAATTCTCATTCTGGAAACATCCCCCAGGCTGTGGCTAAGCCATGTCTCCGCAATATCCTTTCTTTCAGGAGTGCCAGTTCTGCAGGTTCGCAGGAGAGCTTCTGTAAAGTTTGGAAGGTAGGAGACGAGATACTGGCAGAAGTAAAGCTGTGAGTACCGGGCGTGAGTCGTGCTTCGGTAGCTCAGTTGGTAGAGCACTTGCCCGCGAAAGGCAAAGGTCCCGAGTTCGAGTCTCGGTCGGGCACACAGTTTTAATCTGCCAGGAAGTTTCATAACAGCGCACACTCCGCTGCAGAGTGAAAATTCTCATTCTGGAAACGTAGTTCATGTTTAGAAGAGATGCTGGAAGTGGCTGCCGTTGGCATCCAGAAATCGCTGACTTAGTGTGATGACGTTACCGGTAACACACCATAATTCTGCAGGCGTGCTGTTGCTAATTTCTATAGTTATGTTCCGTTTAAGATAGCCTGTTGTGCGAGGATTATCAGCATACACTTTGCCTTTTAGTGTACCTCATAAATAAAAATTACTGGATGTTAAGTCTCGTGACCCTAGGAGCCAAAGTCCTCTATTGACAAGTCTGTCTCCAGGGAACATGTTGCTGACGTAGACCATACTTTGATTGGATGTGTGAGCGGTTCCTCCATCTTGTTACAGTACTAACACTTTCTCTGCATCTGTTAATTGTGCGTAGAAAGAGTCAAAGATTTCTGGATATCTGGCGCTGTTTAAGGCGTAATTGAGAAACATATCGCCAATAATGAGCATGATGGAGAATGCACACCAAACACCTAACTTTTCTGGGTGGAGTGGTTCTCCATGAAGAATATGTGGGTTGTCCTGCGACCAGTATCCGCATTTCTGGGGATTAATATAACCCGACTAATGAAACTAGACCTCACCTGACATGAATTAAGACAAGGAGTCCAAGTAACCGTTAGCAATTAATCTTAACAGCCAGTTACAATAATGAACTCTTTTTTCCTGATCCTCAAATTTCTTGCACCCTTGCACGACACTCACACAATTGGTTTTTAATTTCATATCTTTTAGTACACGATGACACGATGTACGATAAACACCAACACGCTACGATAACCTCGTTACTAACGTGCGAGGACTGCTCTTAATGTGAATTCTGTCCATAGTTTCAGGGATCCAAAACGATCATCTGTTTCTCTGCACATTCAGAACGTATTACACAGTCCTCCATTTCTTGTAAAGATTTGGATTAGTGCTGGTCGGGGGACGTTTTCTAACAGGACACTTTGCTTGAAACATTTCTTTACAATCGTTGCTGGAGCCTCTCTTTTAGTAACACTGTTCTACTACAAACAAGTCAACAATACGAGATTCTCGCACCAGCTGACGCAAGAACACGCAGCTGCACTCAGTTTTTCGATAAAATGCAGTGCAGCCAACTTTAGACACAGTGTTTCTACTTCACAAGCAGTTCGAGGAGAGATGATTAAGCAGTACATCAAGCGTCTCAGTTTTATGTGGGACACCCTGTATTTCGTGTACAAAAATAATGCTATAAAAAAGCTTAGTACACCATTTTAGAGGTTTCCTATTCGCTTACGATTTATTCTTGCAATAGTGTGTATCAAAAAAATGGTTCAAATGGCTCTGAGCACTATGGGACTTAACATCTTAGGTCATCAGTCCCCTAGAACTTAGAACTACTTAAACCTAACTAACCTAAAGACATCACAGACATACACGCCCGAGGCAGGATTCGAACCTGCGACCGTACCAGTCCCCCGGTTCCGGACTGCAGCGCCTAGAACCGCACGGCCACCGCGGCCGGCCAATAGTGTGTATCGAGTACATGAAAAGACTACATTTACAGATCAATAGCACTAGCGGTTCTGAGGTACGAGGGTAATCCCGAAAGTAAGGTCTCCTATTTTTTTTATAAGTACATAGACGTGATTATTTCTACAATGGTTTACATCGGTTTACAGCTTGAACATTTAACTATTTTTCGACATAATCACCATTTCTGTCGATGTATTTTTGGAGCCGCTACGGCAGTTTTTGTATGCCCATGTCATACCAGCTCGCCGCCATGCTGTTCAGAAAGTTATGAACCTCTTATTTCACCTCGTCGTCGGAGCTGAATCGCTTTCTGGCCAAATGTTCTTTTAACCTAGGGAACAGGTGATAGTCACTGGGCGCTAAGTCAGGACTATGGGGTACAAAAATGGTTCGGAACTTAACATCTGAGGTCATCAGTCCCCTAGAACTTAGAACTACTTAAACCTAACCTAAGGACATCACACACATTGGGCGAGAGTTGTCATGGAGAATGTGTACGCCCTTGCTCAACATTCCTCTTCTCCGGTCCTGAATTGCCCGTTTGAGTTTTTTCAGAGTCTCACACTGCCTGTCAGTGATAATTGTGGTCCCAGCGATTCAGCTCTGACGACGAGGTGAAAGACGAGGTCCATAACTTTCTGAACAGCATGGCGGCGAGCTGGTATGACATGAACATACAAAAACTGCCGTAGCGGCTCCAAAAATGCATCGACAGAAATGGTGATTATGTCGAAAAATAGCTAAATTTTCAAGCTGTAAACTGATGTGACCTTACTTTTGGGATTACCCTCGTACCAAGTATCGACCCATGCTGGAACACCCATAGTACGTGGTGAAACCTCCACGAGCTCGTCCTGGCATCCAGTCCAGTCCTAGGATACGTTATGCCACGCCTGCTCGACCTGTTCACGTAGTTATGTAAGAATTGTTGGTTGACGAGTCACTTCTCTTTTTTTTTTTGGTCATCAGTCTTCTGACTGGTTTGATGCGGCCCGCCACGAATTCCTTTCCTGTGCTAACCTCTTCATCTCAGAATAGCACTTGCAACCTACGTCCTCAATTATTTCCTTGACGTATTCCAATCTCTGTCTTCCTCTACAGTTTTTGCCCTCTACAGCTCCCTCTAGTACCATGGAAGTCATTCCCTCATGTCTTAGCAGGTCCTATCATCCTGTCCCTTCTCCTTATCAGTGTTTTCCACATATTCCTTTCCTCTCCGATTCTGCGTAGAACCCTCTCATTCCTTACCTTATCAGTCCACCTAATTTTCAACATTCGTATATAGCACCACATCTCAAATGCTTCGATTCTCTTCTGTTCCGGTTTCCCCACAGTCCATGTTTCACTACCATACAACGCTCTACTCCAGACGTACAGCCTCAGAAATTTCTTCCTCAAATTAAAGCCGGTATTTGATGTTAGTAGACTTCTCTTGGCCAGACGTACATCCTCAGAAATTTCTTCCTCAAATTAAGGCCGGTATTTGATATTAGTAGACTTCTCTTGGCCAGAAATGCCTTTTTTGCCATAGCGAGTCTGCTTTTGATGTCCTCCTTGCTCCGTCCGTCATTGGTTATTTTACAGCCTAGGTAGCAGAATTCCTTAACTTCATTGACGTCTTGACCATCAATCTTGATGTTAAGTTTCTCGCTGTTCTCATTTCTACTACTTCTCATTACCTTCGTCTTTCTCCGATTTACTCTCAAACCATACTGTGTACTCATTAGACTGTTCATTCCGTTCAGCAGATCATTTAATTCTTCTTCACTTTCACTCAGGATAGCAATATCATCAGCGAATCGTATCATTGATATCCTTTCACCTTGTATTTTAATTTCTAGCGTTAAAAGGTTTTTTGGCTTTTCACATTTAACCAAATATAACATTGATGATGATAATTCATGGCAATGTTTGCCGACAAGATAAAGAATGCAACCTTTTAACACTAGATTGCGTACTCACGGCAGTTCCCCTTGGCCGTTTTTTGGTACGACTTGGAAAGAGAGAAAAATTAATGAATGATCGACGATGCGTCGGTTCTCCATTGTGTTTAGGAGACGTACGGATTGATTGCGTGAAAATAGTTTCTCAAATGACCTCATAACCCGGATTGCTTTCACGTAATCAGACTCTTCACTGAAATTACCTAAGGGACCTATTTGAATAATAAAAAAAATACAAAACAGTGAAATTGTGTAAAAAAAGTTATCAGATCGGAAATTGAACACATTAATGGTCTCCCAAATACAATCGAGACACCGCGATAAAGAGCGAACCTGTAACAAAGTTCATTTAAACATAAACATTATTTGTGGTCTATTTAAAGAAAAGAATAAGCATAGATTTTCTGTACAGTGAAACATCAATATATTCTCAAAGAACAAAGGCGTTAAACTATAAACATTAACAAATTTACAATGAATACAAAACTTACATTTTTATGTTTTTCTCATACATGGAGCAGTCCAACAATCGCTGCATTTGTATGTGTGATATTTTGTAAAAATTAAATGTCCTGGCGTGCGCGTAAGTATTTTTTATCGTCACAAGGTTTACAAAAGCGTTTTCTTTCTTGATGATAACGTGGTTTTTCACACTAAATGAAATATAACTTGTAGCGGTGCTACACAACACGTCTTAACAAGTCGGCGACCAAACATCAAAGGTAATGAAGTACATGTTAACATATCGGCGACCAGAAGTACAACTAACTATAAAGACTCTAGAATTCTCCTAACAAATGATAAATTGTTCTTTCTTCTGTTTCGCAGCTGCTTGCTATCAAGCGCTGCGGCAATGATTTTAAATATCTGCGCCCAGCGAGTCATAGTGTTTAAAAGTACCTTTTAAACGCTGGCCGCGCGTCTTGGTATAGGCGCACGTTGTAAACAGATTTCGTTTCTTTACTCTCGTGTTGTCATGCTTAGTATCATTACAAACTATAGCTCGATGGCTGTCCTTTTCTCATATGCAAAATGTCAGAAATCCAATATCACATTGCTTCCCGCGTGAGGAGCGATGACTCCGTCAGGATCATCGCGACTCACGCGTAGTCGTGATATTATTGCTTTCGTGAAACAAGTTAGTATTACTTCCAAAAAATCTTTACAATAGATTTTACACACTACATCAGGCAAAGTGGTTAACATACAGAGTATCAGGTAAGTATATTCGTACGACTGAAGTTGATAGTAACTTGTCCATAGGGTAACTACATGACAATTGAACTGTGCTCTTTCTAATGAATTGTACAAGGATAACAAATGTTCATTTCTCGGTAAAAGAAATTAAGATAAAGATACACATACATAGATACATTATACATGGCATAATAAAATTAAAAAATAACAAAGAAATAAATTACTTGACTTCGCAGGAAGTCTGGGTGCTGTGTGCACTCGTGGAAAAAATATGTTACAAAAAATTGACATTCTTGTTTTTCAATGACATATTACAGGAATATTTTTGTCGTTTTTTCGTCGAAGATTTCTTGCGGTAAATACGTAGCACTTTACTTATTTGTGGGTTTCATGACCTGCAAAATAAATGTTTCACTACACTTGGGTAGGTATGAGTTGCACTGGGAGTGGTAGAACTTCGGGTATAAATGATAGCACTGCACTTGAGTGGGGAAATTGATTACACTTTCACAGTGGAGGAAAAGTAGGGCATCACTTTCACTATGGGAGTTGGAGTAGTTGTCGGGATGTGATGTTGCGTTGGAAATACGTCATGGGTCAGGAACCGGAAGATTGGTTCTGCAACATGTTGAGCCGTATGGTGGCGGTCTCTATTTAACTTGACACATGTCCGTGCTTCTATTTATGTTTTCGTACATGAAAAATACAAAAAAAATCTGTATTAGAATGTGCTTACTTACTAATAACTTAGTCAAAAAGGAAATTGGATTAGGTAAGGATAACAATTGTTTAGGTACATAGGGTCTCATTCTCTGAGGAACGCTTAGTTCTCATATTTATCTATTTTTCTGGTTTTATTTGGTTCGACACGTTTTCGTCATTACTCGGCCTGGTCAGTAAATTCGGTAGCAAATGTCAAAATCGAGCTTAAGACTCTTCCGATTAGTGTCTTTATAATGTCACAAGGTACATGAGTGCTTAATTCATTGCTTTATCATATTTTATTTTGAATGAATTTCAAACACATTTGGCATCCGCGCTCGTTGTGCAAAGAAAAATTGATTGTTGAGCGCTCAGCGTACACTGTGTTACGTCTGTTGGTCACAATCACGTGATAATAACTTGACAGTCCCACAACGCTAGCAGCAGTATTCTGCGAGAAGCAGATCGTTTGGTGTCTACTAGCCGTGGTGTGAGTTTTTACACAGTTTTTCATCGACTCTGGATTACGGAAGCAGCCAGATGCGACGACTCCCGCAGCTGTTTCGAAGAATGTGTCCGTGTAAAGGCGTACAGTACCGTTTGTGGTAAGTACAACACTTACTCACTTTCACTCTTCGGCTTTCTACATCGTGGTTTCGTGGCACAAGTACTTATAACTTTACTTCACATGCGGTATTTCACACGTGTCCTTGGTGTTATCACCTTTTGAGTTCACACGTTATTATTAATTCGTGTTCACATTTATTTGGTCGTCATGTTAAGGTTCACACGCACCACTTTTATACGTGTCTATTAATTACTTGTCTATAGTCGGTTCACACGCAGCAGCATATACGTGCCCATTTATTACTGACTGCATTATTACTACAAAGTACAGTAAACATTTAGTATACATATCATGTCAAAAAAATATTTACAAAGAAATATTTAGTTTCTTTGACTACAAGGCCTGACGAAAAGCGTGTCTCTTGTTCGTAGTTTGTGCTTCCAAGCCACTTTAGGTTAACACTTTGTTCGAAATCTTGTTATTCTTTTCTTTTTACAATAGTTACTCTTTTCTCAAGTTCAGCTCTTTTATTTTCTCTGTATTACGTACTTAGTTTGAAGACATAATCAATGTGGCTTCGTTTACCTGATGAACAGTTCGTGTTCAAACTACCATTAGGGAAATTGGGAAGCTTGGTGTTCCCTGTCGTGCAATTGCACACAACAAATCTTAATTGAACTCGCAATTTGCGGAGAATAAGCATAGCCCATCGACAACCAATGTGTCACGACTATCCATTCGTATAGCCTGTATGTATCAATCATGCAACCTGCCCGTAAAATTCACTTCTCTACTGGATAAGGTAGGATGGTAAGGATACTGGTTAGAGGAAAACACAAAAGACTTTTATGGAGTGAAGAGATATGAAGACACAGTGTTAATGACGTATGATATGATGAGCTTAACATAAATTATTATCACCTTAGTTTTTCATGACAAATAGTATAATTAAATCGATACAGTAGTTTCAGTGTCGTCTGATCCAGCTCTCTAAACAATTTTCTATGCACATCTAAAATTACTTAAACCATGCATTAGCAGTGAACTGTGTCCGTTAACTATCTTCTGTTCCATGTATCGTAAAATTGGTTTTCTAAAACAAAAATCATCGTATCTCGAGGACCTGAAATAGATATTTCTAGTACTAAATTAGTTTATTTGTAAATGATCGTTGTAAGTATTTCAGGTGCACTGTGCCGTAAAATGTTATGAGCGTATACGGTTTTCTCCGTATTATAATAAAATAATTGAGTTGCGCACTTCTTTCCTGCTACC
Organism: Schistocerca nitens; assembly: GCF_023898315.1. Taxonomy (NCBI): domain Eukaryota; kingdom Metazoa; phylum Arthropoda; class Insecta; order Orthoptera; family Acrididae; genus Schistocerca; species Schistocerca nitens. Next base: position 72,536,719 of record NC_064617.1, read on the forward strand.
TGGATCGTTATTGACTTACTTGATTCTTATATGCTAAGCTGCTGCTTTTTGCCTGTTGCGTTTCATAGGTGGTCTCATAAAATTTGTTGTCACACTCCTTATGCATAACATAAGATTTACCTCATTAGAGTAAGCGACCTTAATATTTTTTTTTTTACCTACTAGCAATAATTCTGGTCTGAATGATCATTTTAATTTATTTCATTCAAGAGGAGAGAGCTTTGCTATACTTAAAACTAGTGATAGCAGGTGGCACTTAGTACGTCCCTACTATAATATTTATTTGTCAGCTCTTTCGGCTGTGGCCGTCCATGGCTCAATTAACTTAAAACTAACTTACATCTAAGGCAAATTTTGCTCTCCTACAATAAATGTGTTTTACTTAAGGTGCTCATATAAATTACTTATCTTGCTGTTCATTACTCTTACATAAGTTGGTACTTCACATATAGTATGACAACTTAGAGTGTGTGTATATTTTATTTTAGCAGCTTAATTTAACAGATATTTTCTATGGTTGACTCGGTATTTCTTCAAGTCTGCGTGATGAAACAACCCTTTTATTCGTCCAGATACAGGGTCATCTAATAGATAGCAACCAATGTGCGGCTTTCTTAAGATAATATATGGTCCTTCATACAAGTGCTGCCACTTGCGATTCTTATGATGAATCAAAGATGGTTTGAAGTGGGTCTTTAATAGCACTCGTTCATTTATACGATACGATAAGACTTTGCTAATGTACACTCCTGGAAATGGAAAAAAGAACACATTGACACCGGTGTGTCAGACCCACCATACTTGCTCCGGACACTGCGAGAGGGCTGTACAAGCAATGATCACACGCACGGCACAGCGGACACACCAGGAACCGCGGTGTTGGCCGTCGAATGGCGCTAGCTGCGCAGCATTTGTGCACCGCCGCCGTCAGTGTCAGCCAGTTTGCCGTGGCATACGGAGCTCCATCGCAGTCTTTAACACTGGTAGCATGCCGCGACAGCGTGGACGTGAACCGTATGTGCAGTTGACAGACTTCGAGCGAGGGCGTATAGTGGGCATGCGGGAGGCCGGGTGGACGTACCGCCGAATTGCTCAACACGTGGGGCGTGAGGTCTCCACAGTACATCGATGTTGTCGCCAGTGGTCGGCGGAAGGTGCACGTGCCCGTCGACCTGGGATCGGACCGCAGCGACGCACGGATGCACGCCAAGACCGTAGGATCCTACGCAGTGCCGTAGGGGACCGCACCGCCACTTCCCAGCAAATTAGGGACACTGTTGCTCCTGGGGTATCGGCGAGGACCATTCGCAACCGTCTCCATGAAGCTGGGCTACGGTCCCGCACACCGTTAGGCCGTCTTCCGCTCACGCCCCAACATCGTGCAGCCCGCCTCCAGTGGTGTCGCGACAGGCGTGAATGGAGGGACGAATGGAGACGTGTCGTCTTCAGCGATGAGAGTCGCTTCTGCCTTGGTGCCAATGATGGTCGTATGCGTGTTTGGCGCCGTGCAGGTGAGCGCCGCAATCAGGACTGCATACGACCGAGGCACACAGGGCCAACACCCGGCATCATTGTGTGGGGAGCGATCTCCTACACTGGCCGTACACCACTGGTGATCATCGAGGGGACACTGAATAGTGCACGGTACATCCAAACCGTCATCGAACCCATCGTTCTACCATTCCTAGACCGGCAAGGGAATTTGCTGTTCCAACAGGACAATGCACGTCCGCATGTATCCCGTGCCACCCAACGTGCTCTAGAAGGTGTAAGTCAACTACCCTGGCCAGCAAGATCTCCGGATCTGTCCCCCATTGAGCATGTTTGGGACTGGATGAAGCGTCGTCTCACGCGGTCTGCACGTCCAGCACGAACGCTGGTCCAACTGAGGCGCCAGGTGGAAATGGCATGGCAAGCCGTTCCACAGGACTACATCCAGCATCTCTACGATCGTCTCCATGGGAGAATAGCAGCCTGCATTGCTGCGAAAGGTGGATATACACTGTACTAGTGCCGACATTGTGCATGCTCTGTTGCCTGTGTCTTATGTGCCTGTGGTTCTGTCAGTGTGATCATGTGATGTATCTGACCCCAGGAATGTGTCAATAAAGTTTCCCCTTCCTGGGGCAATGAATTCACGGTGTTCTTATTTCAGTTTCCAGGAGTGTATTTGTCATGCGCCTTTTTTCTAAGGTTGGCATGAGTGGTTAAAGATATGAGAGCTTGTCTTTACTTGTCGTCTAATGTTACTTCAGGCTGTTGTAATTTTGGGATAGGGTCTACCCATTCATTTCTTTCTAGTCGTTTAGAGACTAGTTCTGATGGTGTGAAACCAGTTGATGTGTGAGGTAAGTTATTAACAATCTCTTCAAAGGGTGTGACGAAATCAATCCACCGTGTCTGCTGGTTTGGAATATACGTTCGTATGAAACGATTGAACTCTTTGAATACTCTTTCTGTGGGATTACTTTGCGGTCGATACCGGGATATCAAAATATGTCTGATGTCGTTGCTTGCAAGGAAATTTCTCCATAGTTTCCCCACGAAAGTTGATGCGTTATCAGATAACATGGCTTCAGGCTTGCCAAAGCGAGGAAAATAGTCTTTCTCAATACGTCTAATTAGTGGAAGTATATTAGATGACTTCATTGCATAGAGTCTCACGTGTTTGGTAAAAAGATCTAACAATACGACCAGATACTTCACACCTCCTCTTCCCTTAGGAAGTGGACCTGCATAATCCAAACTGACGATTTGGTTTGGTCTTTCTGTACGTATCGGGTTTAAAGGTAAGGCATTTGACAAGTTGAAAGGTTTCGCCTTTTGGCAAATGGAACAATTTCTTAATAATTGGTGCACCTTCTTGTGAAGATTAGGTACATAGCAGTATGTTGAAATCTTGCGTTTGCATTTTTCTGGGCCATAGTGACCCCAGGAGAGGTGAGTGTACCAAATGAGATGTTCAACATAATCTTTAGGAATACAGACACACCACCTTCCTGTCAACAGAGAAGTTCGGTGAAACAAAACTCCATTGCGTACTTTATAAAATATTGACAACGAGTGATCAGGGTTGTTTTGAAGAAGCTGTTTAATTTCTAGCCAATTGCGATCTGTGTCTTGAAGAGTATTCATTTGACGGCAAAGACGCAGAAAGTAACTCCGATGTAGAGGATCTTTCAGAAGAAGAATTTTGTGATTAGAAATCTGTTCTATTAATTCAGTAGGCTCCGGCAATCCTTCCGGCATACGTGACAATGCATCAGCAATGATGTTATTCTTGCCCTTTACGTAAATAATTTCAAAATCATACTCTTGTAGAAATAAACACCATCGAGTAAGCCGAGGATGATACAGTTTGCAAGAGAGTAAGAAGCTCAGTGCTTGATGATCTGAGTATACTCTGATTTTATGACCATAAATATAGTAATTAAAGCGGCGAAAAGCCCACACAACGGCTAATCCCTCTAATTCGGTTACCGAATATGATCTCTCACATTCGGTTAAGACCCGACTGGCAAAGCTGATTATTTTGACTTCCTCCTGCCCATCAGTTTTGTCTATTTGAAATAAACATGCACCTAATCCTTGAAACGATGCATCGCAAGAAATGCAGAAATCTAAACTCATGTTTGGATGACTTAAAATGTTACTCTTTAGAAGAGCCTCTTTGATCTTGTCAAAGGCTTTTTGGCATTCAGAAGTCCACATCCAGTGGACGTTTTTCTTGAGCAAATTTAACAATGCGGGATTGTTCATTGACTGATTCGGAATAAAGCGACGGAAGAATGAAGCTAATCCAATGAAACCTTTTAGTTGCCTTTTAGTGCAAGGCACAGGGAAATTTTCTATTGCTGTTAACTTGCTGGGATCAGGTGAGATTCCTTCCGAAGAAATTATATGTCCTAAAAACTTGACTTCTTTCTTGGCAAATTTGGATTTTTGTAAATTTGCGGTAACACCAAAATCAGAGAATCTTTGAAAGACTTTTGTAGGAGAGTTAAATGTTCTTCCCAGGAAGTCGTTGCTATCAGTAAATCATCAACATAGACGGTGACTTGGTCAAGTAACTCTGGTCCTAGCACATGATCAAGTGCTGCAATGAAAACACCAGAACTAATGTTGAGACCGAAAGGTACTACACGAAAATGATAGGATCTGCTGGCAAAGATAAAGGCTGAGTACTTCCTCGATGATGATGATAGTTTCACCTGCCCATAGCTACTTCGGAGGTCTATTGAGGATAAGAACCTCACACTATGGAATTTTTGTAGTTGTTCCTCCAGTGGTTCTGGTCTTGTGCATACTGGAATGATGATTTTATTAATATTCCTTGCGTCCAAGACAAGTCTGACGCTTCCATCGTGTTTGAAAACAGGTAACAACGGGCTACTGTAGGGAGAGTCGGACGGTTCTATGATTTTCCACTTAAGCATTTTACGTATTTCTTGTTTGACGGCTTCTTTACGGGACTGCGGAACTGAATAGGTTGTTTTGCAAAAAGTATCATGGGGTTTCACTCTCATGTTAAGTTCATAGTCTGCTATGATACCTGGTTTTCTGGAAAAAATGTTCACAAATGTTGATAATAGGTCATGTAGTTCATACTTCTGTCTGTCGTCGAGTCCGTCTGTTTCCACAATTTTTATGCGTAACCCGTTGGCAGTTGGTAATAAGTCAGGGTCATTGTTGACGTCATTGAACTCGTCAACCGCACGGTGGTATTGTTGCCTGTCAGAAAGTCTACATATTTTCACTTTACGTTCCAGGTTGGTTAGCCTGACTTTGGTTTTCATTAGATGTATGACCAGTGTCCTACCATCTAGTCTTAACGTCCACTTACCTTCAGCTAAATCAATGATGGCACGATTTCTTCGTAGAATGTCCATTCCTAACAAGCATGGCACTGACAGGTTCTTTACTGCTAAAATGTGCACTGTATACAGTCGGATTTAAATTGTATTGTTGCTTGTACTTTCAAGCTAACCTTCTGTACTAGAGAGCCTACTGCTCCGAATACAGTACATCCTTGTACAGGAAGTGAAGGAATTTTTGTTACAGAGCACACCTTTTTATATACACACATAGACATAGCATTAATATTTGCACCTGTGTCGATGATGGCAATGATTGGTATATCATAAATGTGAATCAGAGTTGACGCTTGTACTTGGTTTTCCCAAAGGTCGTTGTTTTCGTAGGAGTTTTTTTCGTCTAATGGTTCGTCCTGTAAGTCTCTGTCGTCTTCGTATCTAATTACGTTGATATGTCTTTTAATGTAGTTGCCCCCCATTGGTTCCGCAGCTTCCCCGTGGAGGCCTAAAGAAGCTGCTAATGGTTTTCCAACTGGGGTGGAGCTGAAATGTCAGTTATTTTTACTTCACTAGTATGTTGCGACCTACCAGGTCGAAAATTTGCGTTCGTATCCCATACGACTTGTGCATCTCTTGATTGCGTGTTGTTTGACATCGCGTTTGGCGCTTGGTTCGCCTGTGTGTAGAACATGGTCGGATTTCCTTGGCTATTATGACCGGCGGTGTCAGGAAAAGCATCCGACGAATTGTCCTGACTATTGTTCCTGAACTGTTGGTTGGGTTGGTGAGGAAATGTCGCATTTTTCGGCTGTGAAAAATTTATTTGCTGAGAGGGAGTGAAGTGACTCGGCTGACTGTACTGTTGTGGTCTGTTATAATTGTTCCATTTCTTTCCATTGTGACGATTTCCATTATTCGTCTTGTTGTTCTGGTACGGGTAATTACCGTTGTGATTTATCGGTGAATTACCGTATTGTTGCTGTGTGTTTTGATAAATCGGATTGTATCTATTCTGGTGTGGATATTTGTTATATTGTTTTCCATTACGGCGGTTGAAACTGTTACGATTGCCGTAAGGCTGAGAGTTTGGTTGTCCCGTGTTATGTTGGTACGACATTCCATTGACGCAATTTGTTATGTGCTGCTGCGGAGCGGGCGGTCCATTATTATAATTATTCCGCGCGCTCGCACGCACATCCTCATAGATCATATCCAAATTGTCAAGAACAGAAAGGAAGGCTTCTAGGTCTTCTTCACTCACATTAACTAGTTTTTCTCTTATTGACACAGGAAGTTTTGACTTTAAGATCATGATTACATCTTTGGTTGAAATGGGCGTGTCCCAATACTGAATTTTACGCAGATATTTTTCAAAATAACGTCTGAAACCTCCCCCTCTGGTGTTAAATGGTTCGGCGTTGTAAACCTCCTTTCGGAGTCTTTGTTGTATACCTGAACTCCAGAATTTATCCAAAAAATGCTTTTCAAAATCTGCATAGGTGTGACATTTGTCTATTATTTCTGTACCCCAAATTGATCCTTCACCGTGATGAACTGTATCCGCTGCCTGTCGTTCCATGAGTCTGGAAAAGCACCTGTGAATGATTTTAGAAATACCATGGGATGTATATTTCGTTTTTCAGGTATAAAAGGCTGAAAAACTCTGTGTTTTAGCACACTCTCGTCTCGCATTAGTTCAACGAGTGTTAGTTGATCGGCATGACTACGTGATGTGGAAGTTTCGTCACGTGTATTATTTACTGTTGGTGAGAATTGTACCTGACACTCGGGACATTGACGATTATCGTGTTCTGGCGGTAGCGAATACTCACTTTGATTGTCACCTTGCAATTCCGTAACTTGTCGTTTCAGTTGATCTATATCATTGCTTAGCTGACGTTTCCATTCCGGAAGATCGTGGCTAAATGCTCGTCTGATTTCACCTAATTCACTGGTTAAAGTGTCACCAGAAGTACCGGGAGCGGTTAAGATTTCTGCTGTAGCAGATTTGGCTGGCTCAAATGGCTCTGAGCACTATGGGACTCAACTGCTGAGGTCATTAGTCCCCTAGAACTTAGAACTAGTTAAACCTAACTAACCTAAGGACATCACAAACATCCATGCCCGAGGCAGGATTCGAACCTGCGACCGTAGCGGTCTTGCGGTTCCAGACTGCAGCGCCTTTAACCGCACGGCCACTTCGGCCGGCTGTAGCAGATTTAACCGTACCCTTTAGTTCAGCGTGTACCTTGCTGACAATGTACTGTTCTTTGGATTGCATCCACTCTTCAAATTCCCTATTAAGTGTATTGCTTATACCGGTGTTGACATCTGTGATCTTTTTGTCAATATTGACATCGGATATTTGCTGAGCAAGGTCTTCGACTCGCTCGCCAACGTGGTTGACACTTTCTGTCAATTGGCTTACTCTCTTTGAAACATCACTGTAATGTTTCAAAGAGTCACTCGCAGTTGATTTACACATATCTATTTGGGCCTGCATATCTATGAACTTGCTACCGATATTGGTCTCGGCGGATTCCACCACCGAAAGAACACTATCAATTTTTGCGTGTACGCTTGCGTTTAGCTCGCTTGCGTAAGCAGTGGTAATGGCTTTAATTTTTTCCTCCATGGTGTCATTCGAATTTTTGATTTGTGCTTGGATGTCCTCTATCCTTGATTCTAAACTGTTGAACCTGCTGTCACTTTGATTTGCTAACTGACTGATTTGCGTTCCAAGATTGTCACTTTGGTTTGTTAACTGACTGATTTGCGTTCCAAGATTGTCACTTTGGTTTGTTAACTGACTGATTTGCGTTCCAAGATTACCCATGTTTGCTTCAAAACTGGTTTTCATATCAGCAAACAATTTTAGTACATCTGACAGCGAGCATTCACGTGACTGCGACGCGGTCTGTGGCGCCGACAGCTCACGTGTCTCTTCGTCGTCTGTTGTTCCCTCACTACGAGATTCAGGTTTGTTTACACCCGCACGCGGTCTAAGTTGCCTTGGTTGCTCATCAGCCATCGTAAATTTAAAGTAGTTACACTGCACGAGCTAGAAAAGATAATTTTTTTTTTAATTATGATTTTCACTTGTCAGGAGCGCCAAGGATTTTGCGTCCTGATATCTCAGATATTGCTTGCGCGTTATAAACAGTTGAAACTCTGACACAAGAAAATGCCAATGTGGCAACGGGAGTGATAAAATAAATGAAAAAAACACTTATAGAGCACTGAAACTGGCCATTGTGATTCACTAAAATGCACAACAATTGAAATACTTGCTAGCTATTTCTAACTATTGTAAGTGAAATGATGTGATAGAGGCGGATCTAATAGCAAAAGGAAACAGAAATTTGGAAATTAAATTGCTTGAGGAAAAGGAAAAAAGCGAAGAGAGTGAATGTCAAGAGCCGACTGAATGTTCGGTACGCGAAGCTTCAAACGTAATGAAAAATCGTACTCACATTAGTTGTCTTGCGCGCTGCTATTTATTGCTGTTGTGGATTCTTACTGCGATTTTCTGCATATGCGTCCTTTTTTTTATCACTGGTTTTGGCTTCCAATTTTCTCCAGATGGTAGCATGAAAATAAAAAGAACAAATTAGTTTTTTAGTCAAGTCCCTGTTCGGGCGCCGCATCTAGCGTTAAAAGGTTTTTTGGCTTTTCACATTTAACCAAATATAACATTGATGATGATAATTCATGGCAATGTTTGCCGACGAGATAAAGAATGCAACCTTTTAACACTAGATTGCGTACTCACGGCAGTTCCCCTTGGCCGTTTTTTGGTACGACTTGGAAAGAGAGAAAAATTAATGAATGATCGACGATGCGTCGGTTCTCCATTGTGTTTAGGAGACGTACGGATTGATTGCGTGAAAATAGTTTCTCAAATGACCTCTTAACCCGGATTGCTTTCACGCAATCAGACTCTTCAATGAAATTACCTAAGGGACCTATTTGAATAATAAAAAAAATACAAAACAGTGAAATTGTGTAAAAAAAGTTGTCAGATCGGAAATTGAACACATTAGTGGTCTCCCAAATACAATCGAGACACCGCGATAAAGAGCGAACCTGTAACAAAGTTCATTTAAACATAAACATTATTTGTGGTCTATTTAAAGAAAAGAATAAGCATAGATTTTCTGTACAGTGAAACATCAATATATTCTCAAAGAACAAAGGCGTTAAACTATAAACATTAACAAATTTACAATGAATACAAAACTTACATTTTTATGTTTTTCTCATACATGGAGCAGTCCAACAATCGCTGCATTTGTATGTGTGATATTTTGTAAAAATTAAATGTCCTGGCGTGCGCGTAAGTATTTTTTATCGTCACAAGGTTTACAAAAGCGTTTTCTTTCTTGATGATAACGTGGTTTTTCACACTAAATGAAATATAACTTGTAGCGGTGCTACACAACACGTCTTAACAAGTCGGCGACCAAACATCAAAGGTAATGAAGTACATGTTAACATATCGGCGACCAGAAGTACAACTAACTATAAAGACTCTAGAATTTTCCTAACAAATGATAAATTGTTCTTTCTTCTGTTTCGCAACTGCTTGCTATCAAGCGCTGCGGCAATGATTTTAAATATCTGCGCCCAGCGAGTCATAGTGTTTAAAAGTACCTTTTAAACGCTGGCCGCGCGTCTTGGTATAGGCGCACGTTGTAAACAGATTTCGTTTCTTTACTCTCGTGTTGTCATGCTTAGTATCATTACAAACTATAGCTCGATGGCTGTCCTTTTCTCATATGCAAAATGTCAGAAATCCAATAATATCACAAATTCCACTCCTGAACCTTTTTATTTCCATCATTGCTTCCTCGATGTATAGATTGAAGAGTAGGGGCGAAAGGCTACAGCCTTGTCTTACACACTTCTTAATACGAGCACTTCGTTCTTGTTCGTCCACTCTTATTATTCCCTCTTGGTTGTTGTACATATTGTATATGACCCGTCTCTCCCTATAGCTTACCCCTACTTTTTTCAGAATCTCCAACAGCTTGCACCATTTTATATTGTCGGACGCTTTTTCCAGGTCGACAAATCGTATGAAAGTGTCTTGATTTTTCTTTAGCCTTGCTTCCATTATTAGCCATAACGTCAGAATTGCCTCTGTCGTCCCTTTACGTTTCCTAAAGCCAAACTGATCGTCACCTAGCGCATTCTCCATTTTCTTTTCCATTCTTTTGCATATTATTCTTGTAAGCAGCTTCGATGCATGAGCTGTTAAGCTGATTGTGCGATAATTCTCGCACTTGTCAGCTCTTGCCGTCTTCGGAATTGTGTGGATGATGCTTTTCCGAAAGTCAGATGGTATGTCGCCAGAATCATATATTCTACACACCAACGTGAATAGTCGTTTTGTTGCCACTTCCCCCAATGATTTTAGAAATTCTGATGGAATGTTATTATCCCTTCTGCCTTATTTGACCGTAAGTCCTCCAAAGCTCTTTTAAGTTCCGATTCTAATACTGGATCCCTTATCTCTTTTAAATCGACTCCTGTTTCTTCTTCTATCACATCAGACAAATCTTCACCCTCATAGAGGCTTTCAATGTATTCTTTCCACCTATCTGCTCTCTCCTCTGCATTTAACAGTGGAATTCCCGTTGCACTCTTAATGTTACCACCGTTGCTTTTAATGTCACCAAAGATTGTTTTGACTTTCCTGTATGCTGAGTCTGTCCTTCCGACAATCATATCTTTTTCGATATCTTCACATTTTTCCTGCAGCCATTTCGTCTTAGCTTCCCTGCACTTCCTATTTATTTCATTCCTCAGCGACTTGTATTTCTGTATTCCTTATTTTCCCGGAACATGTTTGTACTTCTTCCTTTCATCAATCAACTGAAGTATTTCTTCTGTTACCCATGGTTTCTTCGCAGCTACCTTCTTTGTACCTATGTTTTCCTTCCCAACTTCTGTGATGGCCCTTTTTAGAGATTTCCATTCCTCTTCAACTGTAGTGCCTACTGCGCTATTCCTTATTGCTGTATCTATAGCGTTAGAGAACTTCAAACGTATCTCGTCATTCCTTAGTACTTCCGTATCCCACTTCTTTGCGTATTGATTCTTCCTGACTAATGTCTTGAACTTCAGCCTACTCTTCATCACTACTATATTGTGATCTGAGTCTATATCTGCTCCTGGGTACGCCTTACAGTCCAGTATCTCATTTCGGAATCTCTGTCTGACCATGATGTAATCTAATTGAAATCTTCCCGTATCTCCCGGCCTTTTCCAAGTATACCTCCTCCTCTTGTGATTCTTGAACAGGGTATTCGCTATTACTAGCTGAAACTTGTTACAGAACTCAATTAGTCTTTCTCCTCTTTCATTCCTTGTCCCAAGCCCATATTCTCCTGTAACCTTTTCTTCTACTCCTTCCCCTACAACTGCATTTCAGTCGCCCATGACTATTAGATTTTCGTCCCCCTTTACATACTGCATTACCCTTTCAATATCCTCATACACTTTCTCTATCTGTTCATCTTCAGCTTGCGACGTCGGCATGTACACCTGAACTATCGTTGTCGGTGTTGGTCTGCTGTCGATTCTGATTAGAACAACCTGGTCACTGAACTGTTCACAGTAACACACCCTCTGCCCTACCTTCCTATTC